>NC_089840.1:26166898-26466898 GCF_035609145.1 Eleutherodactylus coqui | reverse complement strand
ATCCCAGCTCCAGAAGAATGCAGAGGGATCTTGGTCTAGGATCTTCCTTCCCCTGATGGGATGGAAAGCTCCAATCTACCATCATCTAATGGTGAGTTTGTGCTACACTAACACACCTCTCACTCCACTACACCTGCAACAAACAAGAGAGTGCTTTAGCCTAACAGTCCAGCAGGGCTTACATCATGCAGAGTCCTTGCCATCTCCTTCTATTAGCCCAGGGAAGCAGAACCGCATCACCCACACCTAAAGGGGACATTTTATTGCAAGATATACCAGTTAACGATCAGGCAGCTACAGAAGTATTTCTGAAAGAAGCCATGTTGGTGCTGCATAGCTCCACACAAAAGACATATCAACATCACTAGCAGGCAGAAATGCTCCAGTGGAGGCACTGGGTGAACATACTGACCAGCGTGAACACAAGATGAGGGAGTTTATCGCGGCCCATAATTCACTAGTGGATTTTCACAATGATTTAGAAAGCAAGGTGGTTCTGCTTAAGAACAACCTCACAGGTCTGGAAGACCAAAATCACAGAAATAACATGAAATTTAGGGGCATCTCTGAAACAGTTTCTCCATCTGAGCTAACTTTCTGCATCCAGACATTAGTACGCACGATCTTACCACAGTGCAAAGGTACCAAGCCTCTGCTATCCCAGCCTCCACTTCTTGGAACACTATCGCCAGATTCCAGTTCTTCCATATCAAGGAACAACTGATGCAAGCCTCCACAAAGGCACATTCCCTGCCTGCTCCTTACCAAAATATTTCACTATTCATAGATTTATTGCAGTCTGCATTGCTCACAAGGAGAAATCTTGGGCTGATCACCTTGGCACTTCGTTCTCACGCTTTACCATATAAGTGGGACTTCCCAACCAAGGTGATAGTGTCCAGATATGGAACCACATATGTTTTTTCAACATTGGATAAAGTCACTGAACTGCTGGACTCTTGGGAAATCCCCCTCACACTGACCTCAAACAAGGATTGAGGCGGTGGGAAACCCCCCTCTCCTAAATTACGCCAGGAGTGAGAGATAGTAGTCAATATATCTTAAGCTTAAAAACATACATCAAGATCTCAGGTTCAGTCAAACGATTTTTACAAACTCTTCCCCAGTTCATGTAGTCTGACAATGTTAAAGTATATATTTCTTCATTTCTTGTTATTCTTCCCCCTTTTTCCCTTCAATGTCTTTCCATGGTTACTTTCTATCCTTCCCTGTGGCTACATGAGGCACTCCTCTGTGCTACCTCCGCCAAATAATCATCTGTGCTCAAGATCCTGGAGACATATCAAACATAAAGTATTTTCCAATTATGATTTGAAGATCTTGTCCTTCAACAGTAAAAGCCTTAATAGCCCCTACAAGTGTTCTCTCCTCTGGAAAGAGGCCAAGAGATCTGATGCTGATGTGATGTGTATCCTGGAATCTCACTTTAGGAAGACAGATACCCCTAGATTCTTTAATTAAAAGTACCCATATATTTACTACTCCAATTCTATAGAAAAAAAAGCATGAGTACTTATCGCTATCAAACGCTCAAAAGATTTTTAGTTAATTCACAGAATAGCCGATGATAGATAGAGATTTGTTGCTCCTGTCTGTAAGCTCAACAGTGCTTTACTTACCATAGTAAATGTATAGTCGCCCAACACAGCGCAGATCTCTTTCCAAAACTATGTTGTTAAACAAATTGCAAAGTCAACCAAAGGGAAGCTCATCCTATGTGGAGACTTTAATATCATACATGGCCCAAATATGGACAACACAATTAGAAGCAACAGGCCTCCTCCCCACCTATCTGATTGGTTGATTCGAGAAGATCTATTTGTCATTTGTCGGTGTAAACACACATCAGAAAAGGATTATACCTTTTATTCCCACACAAACGACACATATACACACATCAACATGTTCCTAGCTACCAAATGGCTACTTCCCATGGTGACTCGATATGACATAGGGCATATCACATGGTCAGATCATGCTCCTATCACTTTATCCCTTATGCTTGCTCATTCCCTTTACAATACTGTTGCCTGGAGAAATAACACCTACATAATATCTCTCAAAACGAACACCTTAAACACTAAAGAACTCATAAGAAAATTTTTCACAACTAATTCCCCAGACTGTAGCAACCCTTCCATGCTATGGAACACACATAAGGCATACGTGAGAGGGGTACTCATTCAACAAGCATCTATTTTCAAACGGCAATGTGACCAAACTATGCCAGACATACTCTCTAAAATTCCATCTCTAGCCACTAATCAGAAAAATATTTCTTTGCCGTCTTACTTGGTCCCCTTAAAAGAGCTCAGACTTAAATTACAATCACATTTGGCCCTTGATTATGCAACTCCCATACCAAAAACAGCACATTAATGGCGAATAGAGTCAATACAGAGCGGATTAAGACAATAATTCCCTACCTCATTTCCCAAACAACAAAGGAAAAGATTCTGCCCCCGCAGGAAATAGCGGAATATAGTGACTGCAACTATGGACTGTATAATTTTTCCCAGGATAGCGCCACCCCCAACCCAATGACCAGCTTATCACAAACTTCTTATTGAAGCTTGACCTACATCATATCCCTGAGGATAAACTTCTAGGGCTTAACACTTGAATAACAATGGAGGAATTAGAACATGCCATCCATTCTCTGAAATCGGGCAAAGCCGCTGGCCTGGATGGATTTTTTAACGATTATATTGAAATTTTCAAGAAAGCTTTAATTCTCCACATCTTAACTTTTTCTTTACCAAGTTCTGCAGTCTGGTAATATACTACCAACAAAATTAAAAGCAACAATAGTTACAATTCCCAAAGAAGGTAAACCACAAGACTTCCCTGCCAACGTCCATCCAATCTCCCCATTAATTTCAGACATTGAGTTATACGCCAAAGTAATTGCTAGGAGAATCTTCCTTATACTTCCTCAAATATCAAAAATGACCAGGTGGGATTCACAAAAAGCCGACAGGCCCCTGATGGAATGAGGTGACTAATTGACCTGGTGGAGAATGTGAGGACGAACCAAGTGCCTTCTCTGCTCCTTGCCCTGGATGCAGAGAAGGTGTTCAACAGAATGCACTTGGTTATATATACCAGACTCTAAGAAAGTTCGGCCTTGAGGGACCGATGTTGGCTGCCATCTTAGCTTTATACTCTTCCCCATCGGCTTCTGTACTGGCCAATAGAGTTTTGTCATCGTCTTTCTAAATATCAATGGTACGCCACATTTTTAGCAACGTTTAACCGCAAATAGGGTTCTACTGGTTCAGTTCGCTCAATACATGGCCTGAATATTAGTGTATAACACTTTCAGAGTACTAAACAAAGCTTTTTTTGGCTTTAGACAGTGTTATACACCAGTTTGAGGCATTTTGGTAAACATCCTGTTCAATTCGAACTAAGGCCTCAGTCAGGCCTCAGTCACATGGGCGTTGTTTCCCGCGATTTGCGGATCGCATAACGGATGCACATCTGCAAATCATGTGACCGGGGCCGACGATTCGCTGAAAAATGTGCACCTAGCAGCGTTTTCAGCTAAACGTCCCAGCGCTGCCTGCTATCCTCTGCCACAGCTGTGACACAGCTGTGGCAGAGGAGAACGATGTTCGCCCATTGAATTCAATGGAGCCGGCAATACAGCCGGCTCCATCGAAAGCAATGGGCTGCCGGCAAGCGCTGGATGGATTTTCGGGGAAGGGCTTAAAATATAAGCCTTTCCCTGAAAACCATCCTGAAAATGTGTAAAAATAAACTTTTTGCAAAGGTTCGGCAAACTGGTTAAACCAAGCTTTCCAAAAGTTCATTCATTACTAATCATGATGTACATTATTTACCATTTTAAATCTTTTTTTTTGCTTTCAGTTTTCCTTGTATGGCTTTAATTCTAAAATTTAATAAAAAGACATTTGTGAAAAACTAAAGTCAATTAGTCTTATAGGAACCAATGGACGGGGTAAGTAAACAAGCTTATAGGTAGAAAGTACAAAACAATTATGTTAGAAGGTTAGTTTCAATGGAATCCAATACCAATATGTAAAGCTGCCAATGTGTCATATTGGTAATACTAATATTATCATTGCTGATTATCATCTTACTGTGTGAACTACAAGTATTCTATAAAGACCTAACAAAAAGATGTTGGAATTAGACAGCCTATACACAGCATTGTTAAAGTTTCTTAATTCTTTCTTTTTTGAGCTTTTTACATTTCCTCCTGGCAATGTGAAGGCATAAACCTCTATGTTATTCATCTTCTAGAACAGCCTTGGGAAATGATTGTGTTATCCTCCGCTGGCCCCACTAGAGGAAAGACCCAACTGTGCAGTCATTAACTTCAACAAAACAGTGCTAAGCAGATTTTACTTCTTCGGGGCATTTCTAGCTTATAAGAATTCTTCAATAGTCCTAGCATAAAACAATAGGAGACATTCAACGCCAGAAATTTCGCATGATGATAGCTACATTTACCCTATTATTTACATAGTGCCAGTGAAAAAAATGTTGGTGGTATGTATTTCTAAATGGATCCTGATTATACAAATGTAGCAGAGCTGAATTTCTCATTTATATTTTATGGTGCATAAGCTAGGAAATTCACGGTCTGATGGAAACCCACTGGTAACACATTATCATTTCACAGAACATCATGACAAGCTCTTTGCCTTAATGAAACACTCAGCTTTGCTACATTTGTATCATGGAATTATATAATGATGTACATTGAATGGCCACTTTATTAGAGACCCTCATCTAGTAGAGAATTGGATCTCCTTTGGTCTTCAGAACCGCAGCAATTCGTTATGGGGTAGATTTCAACAGGTGTTTAAATTGTTCTTGTGCCCATAAAGGCATAAGAGCTTCATGCAATTGCTGCAAATTAGATAGAGGTGTTGACAGGAAGGGTTCATCGATTCATGCTGCTTGTGCCAAATTCTGACCTCCCATCAGTACGGAGTAACAGAAATCTGGATTCATCTGACAGGTGATGTTTGTCCACTGCTCAGTGATACAATTCGTCTACTCTTTTGCTCACTGGAGTTTTGTTTTTCTGTTTCTCTTAAACAACAATGGCGCTTGAACCAGTTTGTCTGCTGTTATAGTCCATCCTTGCTAGTTCTTCCGAAATGTTAGTTGGAGCACAACATTGTATTTGTCTGCTCTTGACATGCCTGTTCAACAGAATGATTCTTGACATCCTCCTCTCATCCCTTTCAGCAGCAGGTTATGTCCACGGGAACCCCTATAGCTGCATGTTTTTGCTCAATAAATCCATTCTCTTTATACTCATTACATGGATAGAATACCCAGAGAGGCTATCAAAGTTGGGATTATTGACCCTGGAAAAAAGACGGTTAAGGGGCAATCAAATAACTATGTATAAATACATGAGGGGACAATACAAGGATCTCTCCCATGATCTGTTTATACCCAGGACTGCGACGGTAACAAGGGGGCATCCACTACATCTTGAAGAAAGCAGGTTTCATCACCAACACAGAAGGGGGTTCTTTACTGTAAGAGCAGTGAGACTGTGGAACTCTCTGCCTGAAGACGTGGTGATGGCAAAATCGATAGAGGAATTTAAGAGGGGACTTGATGCCTTTCTAGAGTGCAAGGATATTACAGGATATAGACATTAGGTGACCCACGGGGTTGTTGATCTCAATTGTTGATCCAGGGATTACTCTGGCTGCCATTATGGAATTAGGAAGGAATTTTTTTTTTCCTCCAAATGAGCTAAATGGCTACTTGGGGAAAACATTTTTTTTTGCCTTGCTCTGGACCAACAAGGGTGGGGGTTGAAACAGGCTGAACTAGATGGACATTGTATTAATTCAGCCTAACCTACTATGTTACTATGAGAAAACCCCACAAGGTTGGCAGTGAAATCCTGGCAGCAGCTGGTCTGGCACCAATGTCACATGGGAAGTCATTCAGATTGATAATTTCCCCCATTCTATTGTGGATTCAACTGAAAGTGATCCACGGAAGACTCGTCATGTGATTTTATGCTGCACTCCGGGGACAGGGGATTACTTCTGTAAGAGAAGCTCCAATCCTGAAATGTCTGGATTCTCTAATAAAGTAGTCATGCAGTGTAGTTAAGCATCAGACCTCGTGCACTACAGGAAAATAATCTGTCCGAATGCAGTAAAACTCAGTTTCTCAATTTCGAAAATGAAGAAGCTTTCTGATTTAGAGGACCCATTTTCAAAAACTCTATTTGGAGTAAACGGTGAAGGGTGCCCCATTCAGAACCCGCTTTCACTAATCAAAGGGCAGACTGGAAACAAAGAGCATCTGGAGGAGCCAAAAAAAAAAAGGCATGCATTAACCCCTTAGTGACCAACCTTAAGGACTAAGCGATTACTTATGTAGTGCATTGTACTATGCTTTTGAGAACAATCTATTAGACTATCATGGAGGTGGGGTCTAATAGGCTGAGTTATATGACAGACACAGAGGCCTTTGTCAGGCTTTTGGCTGCCGTGGGAACGCACTGGTACATTGTGATCCCATTGTGTGGTGACAATGGGTGACAGTAGGAGCCCACTCACTCTGTCATTTGTACCATACTACAGTTGCTATTAATTGTAGCACATAAAGGATTAAGCTGCCAGGATCTGAGGTTTCTCTGTTCCTGGTAGTTAGAGCAGGAGCCTGGCTGCCGGTAGTCAGCCAAGCCACCACCTTAAAAAGACGTATGTGCACGTTTAACCCCTTAAGGACCAGGCTGTTATGTACCTTAAGGACCAGACACTTTTTAGGGATTTTAGCCATGTGGTGGTTTTACTACCCTATTTTTTGCCTTTAGCCATCAACATTATTTTTGCTGTGTTTTTTTTTTTCCGTACATATAGGGTGATTTTTTAATATGTTTTTCACTGACTTTTTTTCCTTGTTTTTTAGTTTTATTGGGGGTAAAATGCTAAAAAAAAAATTAAATTTAGTATACTTATGCTAAAATACATTATGGGAATGGGTTCCTCCATTTATTTTGTTGATGTATAGTATGTATACATAGTATATTAATTTTTGTTGTATAGTATGTATGGTTTTGGTTTACAGGGTGCATGTAGCGATGGTTTTTGTTGGCGTCGGCTTTGTGTTATTTTCTTTCTTATGTAAATATTGTTGTTTTATTCTGGAATTTTGTTGTACTGATGTATGTTATCATGTTTTTTACTATCTATGTCCCCCATGACGTCATGTAAGATCTCTGGTCTTACATGACGTCATGGGGGACATAGATAGTAAATGTAAGACTTCTGGGGGAGATTCATTTTTTTTCTTTTTTTTTGACACTTTCCCACTGTATCTGGGGCATCCATAGGAGTCCCAGGTACAGAGACATTAGTCACTAGCAGAGCTACCCAGGCTCTAGTCTGACCCTCCAGCTCTGCTGTAGCAGGAAACCCAGGCGGTCACATGACCCCCCGGGCTCCTGATGTGAAAGTTACATGTTACTTTCACTTTCAATACACAGTGCTCATTGAGCACTGCGTACTCGGGGGAGCAGAAGGCAGGAAGGGTTAAAAATAGAGATGAGCGAACGTACTCGGCCACGCCCCTTTTCCACTCGAGCACCGCGATTTTCGAGTACTTCTCTACTCGGGTGAAAAGATTCGGGGGGCGCTGTGGGTGAGTGGGGGTTGCAGAGGGGAGTGGGGGGGAGAGTTAGAGGGAGAGAGCTCCCTCCTGTTCCCCACTGCTACCCCCCGCTCCACCACGCCATTCCCCGCTCCCCGGCGCCCCCCGAATCTTTGCACCCGAGTAGCCAGGTACTCGAAAATAGCGATGCTCGATCGAGTAATTACTCGAAACGAGTACGTTAGCTCATCTCTAGTTAAAAACTAACAGCTGATAACCCGTTCCTGCTTCTGACTGATTGCAGAGACAGGAGACTTAAAGCGACGCCGTCATTTTACTATCGGCTTAAGGCCAGAACCAGGCACCGTAAATTTACAGTGCCTGGTCCTTAATGGGTTAAAGCCCATTAGTTATCTCAGTAAGAAGGTGTATTGGCAGTCACTAAGAGATTCACCAGAAACTGTGTAATGTTTTATTTTCCCTACAGTGGTGGTTCATGAAAATGAAACACTTGCTTCCAGGTTCCTCCATAGCCTACCATTGATTAACATATAATCAGGGGACTATACAGGCAAGCTCCAATCATGAAGGGGCAGGTTTCTCTAAAAATGGGTCCATTCAGTGTAGTCTCAGAGTAAAATCTCTAATATCCAATAATCTCTTATCCAAAAAGTAAATGAATAAGTCAAGTTGACTTCAGAACTTCAAAACTTCTGCATGATATATATTCTCTAGGCATCGAATAAGCTCTGGGACGTATTTCCCCCCAATAAATATTCAAAAATGTGGATATAAATAGAAAGGACACATCTGTAAATGGCATTTCTATTTCATTTTATGGTAAATAGCCTTAAGATTTATTAAGGGTATATTTTAACTTCAATGGTGAGAAATTCTCTCCTTTCCTGTGTCTTCTGACATATTGATTAAGTAGAGCAGGTATTTAGGAGACAACTGCAAATGTCATTTGTGTCACATTTTCAAGGCAAGTACTGTAGCCGGTTTTAATATATGCCAAGTTTATTACATTTTCATCCAAGTTTAAAATATAATACTAATTCCTGTATGGTTTTTTTCGCGGATTCTTTGGTAAATGCCAAATGCTACGGAAATGCATTATTTAAATGGAAGACCCATTGATATTATTTTTTCCTCCCCCGTGGGACAACATAACCTAAATCTGTCCTCTATAATGACGTTCACTTGGTCACTGAAGATAAATATTGCACCGTGCTGCTGAAAAATTGATAGCTAATACCATAAAAAAATGTTTAACATTTGTGCTAAATAGAATTATGCAGCCTCGAAAATGCCCTAAAAGAACAGATGAATAAAATATCTTATCTTAGGGGCATTGACCTGCCCTGTTTAGTCGTACGAGGAAAAAGAAAAAAGTTTGACGGCTTGGAATGAGTAACCATAGAATGTCAATCAGCCGGTAGAAGGAAAAAAAAAACTTTGAGAATATACTTTATTCTGGGTTAATAGTCTTTTAAATTAGGATAAAAGAAGTCGTACTGTGAAAATCTTTCTGCCATCTGATTAAGCAATGAGCCAATACACCAGTAAATATTCCAGAAATCCCCCACGGTTTGACTCAAAAGCTTAATTCTTTCCTCTTTTCAGCCCCATCCTTCATTTTTAGGCCATCATTGTAAAAGCGATGTCAGAGATTTTCTATCGTGCTGTCTTGAGTAAAATGAATGAAATGATTTCATGCTTTTTCATGGTAACTTTTGTGTCGCCGGAGCTATTGTCCTACAAAGCATGGAGAGCAGAGCACCATAAGAAGTGCTGGAGTACACGATTTATATCTGAAGGAGGTTTCACTCTACTTTTCAATAGATAAGGTGTTTTTTTTTTTCCACCTTAGTTAATAAAGAACTCTGGATTAGCCAACCAAGAAATACTACCAAATACCCATTTATCTCAACACAACCTCATGTCAGAGACCCATGAGGCACAAAAACCCAAAAAATAATGAATGAAATTTCCTACCGTGGACTATATCTTTATTTGCAACATCAATACTAGTGATGAGGGAACTTTTGAAAAGTTCAGTTCGGTTGTTTCAGATAAGTTTGGCAAAAAGTTTGGCGTTGTTCAAATTAGTTTGAACTAAATTGGAAGTTTACCCAAATGCCTAAAACTGGTGTATTACACTGTCTAACTGCCATACATCCCTGAACTGCAATCAGAGAGTTATACAGGTCGTTTAGGGCTCGGTCAGACAAACATGTGTTTTGCACGTGCTTAATGCATGCTTTTAAAAGAACCAATGGGTTCCTATAGAAGCGTTTGTATGCACAGAATTTGAAGTGCAAAACGGCATGCACGTAAAAAAGATAGGACATGCACTATCTTTGGTGCGCATTTTGCAGGAATTTCCATTGACTCCTATGGGAGCGGGAGTTAATGGAAACTCCGATGCTGCCAATAGCTTCTTCACTGCTTACAGCAGGACATTTAAAAAGTGCTCCTGGCCAGAAGCAACTTTTAAATGTCCCGTTGTTAACTCCGTTAATCCCCGTGCGTAGTCCCCTCATCACTGAACCCTGTGACAGCACTGTCACAGTGTTCAGTGATGATGGAACTCCCCACGAGGATGAAAGAATGCCCTATCACAGCTATCACATAATGAAAAAAAAATACATCACCTAGAAATGCTGTCGGGTTCCAGCGCTTTTTCTCTCCCCACCACTGTTCTTCGTTTCTTCTGGCTAGGCTTTGAAAAAACCCTGCCACCTAGAAGCTCAGCCTCTGATTGGCTGAATGCAAGGACCAATCACAGCCATTCAATCATTGCTTTTAGGTGATGTATTTTATTTTTAATTATTTTTCATGCAGCTAGGGTTTTGTTTTTGTTTTTTGTTTTTTTTTTTGGGGGGGGGGGTAGGGCTTACATTTCAAGCCCTTTCCAAAAAAAACCCTGTGGGGGTTGCATTCATCCCATTGCTTTCAGAGGGCGGCAACAGCACTTGAAAAAGACTACAAGAGTCAAAATGTTGCCTGTATCTTTTATGAACACGGAGCAATAAAACTGCTTTTATACTGAATACACCATTAATGCTGCCACTTATTGCATACTTCCCTGTTGAAAGCAATGGGGAAGCATTGTGGTCCTCTGCCATAGCTGTGACAGCTGTGGCAGAGGATATTTTCATCCCTGCGGGGAGTCCTATCATCACTGAACACTGTGAAAGTGCTGTCACAGTGTTCAGTGATGAGGGGGATCTTCATGGAGCAGCTGCACTTCTCCAAGCACAGCTGCTCCAGTGAATGGACAAAGTTTCATGCACTGAACATATGAAACTTTGCCTGTTCATGTGTCTTCCATTTATGCAAGCAGCACATTTTTTAGCGCACACAAAGGCACGCAAAAAACCATGTTCGTCTGTTGTTGGCCTTAGACAGTGTTATACACCAGAGTTCAGGACTAATGATGATAGTACCAAACCAGTAGAACCCTGTGCTTAGGTACAACTGTGCTAAAAGCTCAGTTTGAGTTCTACTAGTTTGGTTCACTGAGCACTACTCAATACCCTAGAAACTTTTTATACCAAGAATTTTGCACATTTTCCAATGTGCCCCCCCCCCTCCATCCCCAGAATCAGTATTTCTGAATCCGTATTGAGAAAAAATGTTTTTTTTAAGAATTTTTGGCAATTTTTCTTTTAATTTTTAATGCCATGCTCTATATGTAATAAAAAAAAGTCTAAAATCCTGCAGCTTTTGCATTGACCACTAACCCTAAAAATAGTCTGACTGTTACGTCTGAGCCGAATGCCAAAACATGTCATCCACAATGGACTTAATTTGATGTCCTTAAGAGGATGGATATATACAAACTTTGTCAATGTGAAAATCAAAACTATTTATAACACTACCAAAAAGTAGGGATATAGAAATCTGACCCTAACCTACTAATGCAAGATGACCCTATCTAAAAGCGGAGCACTCACCCTGATGAGGGCGACTCCACATCAGGAACCTGGGATGTCCTTAGCTGTCCATTGATGGAAAATAAGTATTTTCCATCAATTCACAGAATTGATATGTCCTTTGGCTACATCCTAACCATCCATCCAGTACCTCACTACAATGACTCGGACATGTCTGTGTCAGATGCCACTGAACCAAGACTACTTCTAGTATAAGAGTCTTCTGGGGGACCATGCAGCAAAGACCATATCCCTCGAAGAGGAGTAAGGGCGAGCACCCACTGGCGTTTGCGTTTCCCGCGGGAAAAAAACGCAGCGTTTTCGCCGCGTGTCCCGCGTTTTTTCCGCGCGTTTTCCGCGGCGTTTTTCGCGGCGTTTTCGCGCCGTTTTCGCGGCTTTGCCATTAATTTCCATGGAGAAAAATAAGGACACATATGCAACTGACAGTTCCTATGTTAAAAACGCAAACGCAATGCAAAAAAAACGCCAGTGGACAGGAACACATGTTATCTCTATGCCTGTGCAGGAAAAACGCAAAACGCAAAACGCAGGTAAAAAAACGCCAGTGGGTGCTCGCCCTTAGAGGGTAAAAAACAGGCGACTTCCTAAGTACAGTCCTCAGGAGTAGCCCAAAGTCAAATTGATCTATGGCTCCTCCCTGGTGTGTAATATGACACGGGTTATGGAGAGGCGCTGATAAATGTTTTACTCAGTGTATGATAGAACAATATGGCAATAACATGCAACAGTATTATTTGAATACAATGCGAACAGTTTTCTAATGTTCTCTTCATGCTATATCTCGGTCCATACTCTATGAATAGGGTCTTCTTAATATTATGCACACAATATAGAATGATCACAGTCAATAAATGGTTTATACTGGCCAGGCGTAAATAGCTCCACAGATGCTGGTTGAAAATAGGTGTCTGCTCTTAAAGGGGTTGTCTCATGAAAGCATTTGGGGTATACACTTCTGTATGGCCATATTAATGCACTTTGTAATATACATCGTGCATTAATTATGAGCCATACAGAAGTTATTCACTTACCTGTTCCGTTGGTGGCGTCCTCGTCTCCATGGATCCGTCTAAAATCGCCTCTTCTGGCGATTTTAGACGCGCTTGCGCTGTGCGGTCTTCTCCCTTCTGAATGGGGCCGCTCGTGCCGGAGAGCGGCTCCTCGTAGCTCCGCCCCGTCACGTGTGCCGATTCCAGCCAATCAGGAGGCTGGAATCGGCAATGGACCTCACAGTGAAGATCCCGGCGGCCATCTTACTAAGGTAAGTAAGAAGAAGGAAGAAGTCGCCGCAGTGCGGGGATTCGGGTAAGTACTACCCGTTTTTTTTTTTAACACATGCATCGGGTTTGTCTCGCGCCGAACGGGGGGCCTATTGAATAAAAAAAAAAAACGTTTCGGCGTGAGACAACCCCTTTAAGTATCTTAAGGGTGGTCTCCCTAGTTGCAGCTTGGCACTTACAGTCAGTAACTGCAGCTGATGTCTCCTTGGATGATCGTCAGATCTCCTCTGGCACTCACTCACGTAGCAACAGATGAGTAGCACCACTCCAGAAATCCGAGTTGTGCTCCCTCTCTCTATTTCTGTAACAGGAAACCCTAGTTCTCCAGCAGCACTGGGACAGCTCACTCTTCACAAGACTCTGTGCCCTGCAAAAACTGCTGAGTCACCCAGGACCTGATTTTTATATCTAGCCCATGAGCCAATTAATGGGCAGCTCCCTTCTGGTTCATCCATAGCATCAAAGTAAGGGCGAGCACCCACTGGCGTTTTTTTACCTGCGTTTTGCGTTTTTCCTGCACAGGCATAGAGATAACATGTGTTCCTGTCCACTGGCGGTTTTTTTGCGTTGCGTTTGCGTTTTTAACATAGGAACTGTCAGTTGCATATGTGTCCTTATTTTTCTCCTAATGCACCCATGAAAGTCAATGGAAATTAATGGAAAAGCCGCGAAAACGCCGCGAAAAACGCGCAGAAAAATCGCGGGAAACGCGGCGAAAACGCTGCGTTTTTTTCCAGCGGAAAATGCAAACGCCAGTGGGTGCTCGCCCTCACAGTGAAAAAAAATTGTTATGTGACCTCTTTGAAGATTTTAGCAAGAACATATATCGTATAGCGTTCAGCAATGATATGCATAGATATATGTGTATGGGTATAAAACCCCTTCCACAACTACTGTGCTGGAGCCAAACTTTTCTAGAACATTGAAAACTAAAATATTGTGTATTGTGATCCAACCTTGCCGACATGTAATCACACGTTCTGGTGCACAAGACTAATATACTAAAAATCATTTCAATGCAAAACAGCAGATGTTACAAAATGAATATGAAAAAAAAAAAACAAGATACATTTCTTAACCTATTGTCAACTTCCATGAAAGCAAAGAGAGTCATTTTCCCACCTTACTCACAGACAGCTGAACATTGCAATCGAAAACTCACCTAAACATCGTCATTGCTTGTAATTTCACTACTGTTTTTAAAGAGAAAAAAAAAACTAAAATTGATGGTGTGTGTAAAATTAAGGTATAGGGAGGATTACTTTTTTGCCGTAAACCTATAATCACTGTTTCACATCATCAAATTTCAGCACATCAGATTCATTCTCCATTGAACTCTAGCACAATGAAAGCAGAACGATGGGACTGAGATTTTTCCAAACGCCTACACTCCGGCACAAAATGCTGCCTACTCTCACACATCAGCACTATCATTATAAAACCCTCATCTTCTGTCTTAATATTCCAGAGTATGTTTCACTAGGATGCCCTAAAGTGAAAGGCAAATCAATATATCTTCCACCGGTTTTTAATACTTGAAGGCAAACAAACGTAAAGTTATTAAAATTCAGATATAAATCATATTATCTCTTCCAGTGTTTGCAACTGTTGCTAAACCGTAACTCCTGTGATCTTCTATGACATATGGTGCCATACAAAAACTTTGAAATTGGCTTAAGGTTTGACAATCTTGCTATGGGCAGTCGTAAGACAAAAATAGGCAAGATATGAGGCTCGTACAGAACATGGGAACTTCAAAACAGTACAAAATGGGTGTAATTAATGTGAATAATAATCTGGAAGGCATCCCTTTTTCTTATTTCTGCTCCTTTGATGTGCATGTACAACACGGACTTCCAACGAGGGGTTGTCTGATCTTTGGAATATACTGATTTTTTAGAAATCTTCTTTGTCTCTACTGCTTCTAAGCACTGCCTTGGCTTTTTTTTTTAGTCCTTGTATTGTCATTGTAAGGGGCTACTATAAAGGGTTAACAGGCTGTTTTGGTGATGGACTATGAGATGTGCCAAGATTTGGATGAAAACAATTGCATGCACTAAAAAATGGACACATTTCAACATAGCAGTACAGAGCATGCCTGCAGGACATCTACTGATTGGCTGAGACTCTCCAAATAAAATAAGTCAACTTTTGGTGCACCATCAGGAGAGTGCAAAGTGTCTGGCAGGGAGCAATATGTTGCTTCTGGAGCCTCATGATTTAGAGGTGTGCTAGCCTACAGAGGGGCTGTATACAGGGTTGGAGGACATGTCCTATAACTTGATGATGCCAAAAGAGTGCAATTCAGTAACAGAAGCCCCTAGCTCTAAAAGCAAGTATATTGCAATTTAGGGCTGGTTCATATCAACATTTTTGTTCTGTTGTTCCATCTGAAGAACAGTAAAAAACAATTCCATTTTACTTCCCAGTGATTTAAGTGGGATTTTATAAACTTTAGTTAAGTTCAGTTTGGTTCCATTCCGTCTACTTTTTGGGAAAAAAACGGGAAAAAAGAGCGCAGCCAACAGAACTAGAGGGTGATGCATTGTTTTTTAAACTCTTCACCATTTTTCTACAATATAGAAACATGGCCGCACAACTCGGGGGAATTAACTTCACAGAGTCTTTCAACCATACGATAAACGTTAAATGTAAAATATTGATGGGGAAAGCCAAAAAGAAATAAGTATAAAAATAAAAGCCAATAAGTAAAGAAGAGAAATTATAGACAAAATGAATAGAATGTCTTCTAATGGATCAGTATTTAAATGAGCAGAAAAGAAGAAAGATAACATAATACAAAATGAATAGATTAAAAATAGGAGTAAACAGAACAAAATAGAAACAAACTGATAGAAAAATGTAGGATTTAGGGACAGATCTGTCTACTAGATCCATTAAAAAACAGAATGATATATGCAGCATAAATGATGGACGATCAGCTGATCGATGATCACTCTGTGTAAATAGCGGCCGTTCAGTACTGAACGGCTGCTATGTTAAGTCGATCAAGAAAGTGAAGGAGTGCAAGGAGAGAAATCTCCTGCAGCCACCCCGCCATGAGACAGTGATGCCAGCTACTGTGCAGGGATGAGTGTCAGGCATCATTTGCCCGACATGCGTCAAGTCTAAATGGGCCTTATGACATCGGAAAAATAGAAGAGATGATTTTTTGAAAGTGGGATGGAAAAAAAATGAAAATAGAAGGAATTAATTTTTATTAATGCGTTTTAAGGCCTTAGTCAGACGGGCGTTTTTAGCCGCGATTTGCGCATGCGCATGCGTCTGGCGATTTTTTAAAACCATTGCTTTGCAATGGTATCGGACACATGAGCGCTTTTTATGCGCTCGTCCGATAAATTATAGAACAAAAAATCGCAGATCGCACCTATCTGCGATCTGCGATTCCTGTTCTCTTCTGTGTATGCGCTCAATGGGGCCGGCGGCAGCAGCGCCGACCCCATTGAGAACATATAGAAGACAAATCATTCTTCTCTGCCACAGCTGTTACAGCAATGGGCTGCCGGCGTGCGCGGGGTGAATTGTCGGGAAGGGGTTAAATATATAAGCCCTTCCCGGCAATTCATCCTAAAATGTGTTAAAATAAAAAAAAATTGTATACTCACCTTTCCGCTGCAGCCGGAGTCCAGCCGCGGCCGCTGTCAGTTCTCCTGAACTGCTTCTCGGCACTATTCAGCCGGCGGGGCTTTAAAATCCCCGCCGGCTGAATGATCTGCCTCTGATTGGTCACAGCCCTGACCAATCAGAGGCTGAAAACACTCACACACCCATTCATGAATTCATGAATGGGTGAGTGACTGCTGCCTCTCAGCGCTGAGCCAATCAGGGGCAGGTCTGACTCACATCCATTCATGAATTCATGAATGGGTGTGAGTGAGGCATGCCTCTGATTGGCTCAGCGCTGAGCCAATCAGGGGGCAGGTCTGACTCACACCCACTGCAGGACGGCCGTGCGGAGCTCTGGCTGCCGGCAGAAGGTGAGTATACAATTTTTTTTTATTTTTACACATTTTAGGATGCATTGCAGGGAAGGGCTTATATATTTAAGCCCTTACCGACAATTTATCCCGGGCTCGCCCGCAGCGAATTGCTTTCAATGGAGACGGCTGTATTGCCGTCTCCATTGAATGCAATGCGCTGGACAGCTCCGGCCCGTTTCTAATGAAACGCGGCTAGGAGCAGATTTTCGGGCGACTTGCGCGCACCGGTCACGCGATTTGCGGATGCGCATCCGTCATGCGATCCGCAAATCGCGCTAAAAATCGCCCGTCTGACTAAGGCCTAAGTGCATAAGTCTGCAATGGAAATCTCTGTGAATTATCTAATTTATGTATTCTGTTATACCAATAATATCTCTTATGCTTTAGATTTTCCAAATCAAAATGTATTAAACATATTTTTGCTGACAAATCCATGAAACAAAACTTCATTGATATCAAGGTTTATAACTCAACTTCAACGTCTTCACCCTTCACCCCTTAAGGACATGGCCTATTTTGGGCTTAAGGACGCAACGATTTTTGGCGGATTTTCATCTCCATCTTTCAAAAGTCATAACTTTTTTATTTTTCTGTTGACGCGGCTTGTTTTTTTGCGCAGCGAACTGTAGTTTTTGATGGTGCCATTTTTGGGTACATAGACTATATTGTAAAACTTTTATTCTTTTTTATGATAACAATGAGAGAAAACGCATCAATTCTGCCATAGATTTTTTTTTTACAGCGTTAATCATGCAGCATAAATAAGACAATCCTTTTTTTCTGCGGGCCGGTACGATTACAACAATACCAAAATTCTTACATTTTTTTAAGGTTTTTCCACTTTTCTGCAATAAAACCCCTTTTTTGGAAATCTTTTTTTTTTTCTAAATCGCTGCATTCGAAGTCCTGTAACTTTTTTATTTTTCTATGTACGGAGATATGTGATGGCTTATTTTTTTTGCGAGACGAGCTGTAGGTTTTATTGGTACCATTTTGGGGTACATACAGATTTTTGATCACTTTTATTGTGTTTTTAGGGAGGCAAAACGCTAAAAATTTGCATTTTGCCTCAGATTTTTAGCGTTTTTTTAACGCTTTTTTACGTGCACAGTCAAAAGCATGTGCAACGTATTTTACGCATTGTTACGGATGCGACAATAGCAAACATGTTTGATTTAAAAAAAATTTTCCCCTTTTTTATGCTAATATGACAAAAAGCACAAAAAAGGCGTTTTTAACATTTTTTTTAACAATTTTCTTTTTTGTACATTTTTTTTTACACTGTTTGTGCCCTTCTGGGGGACTTAAGGCACAGCACTGATGATCGCTGTGATAAGGCATAGTAGGGCTACTGCCCTGCCATGCCTTATATCTTATACAGCGATCACAGGCTATGGCAATACAAGACACCGGTATCTGGTGTCCTGTTGCCATGGCAACAGGCTGGGCTCTCTGCAATTATATCGCGAGAGCCCGGCAACTTTACAGAGGGAGCGCGCTCCCTCTGTGAACCCTTCCCATGCCGCGATTTACATAGTAACAGTGGCGGGGCGCATCTCCGATGCACCCCTGCTGTTGCAGCGGGAGGCCAGCTATGACTGACAGCCAGCTCCCGCTGCGGGATAGCGCGAGATCACTTATGATCTCGCGCTATCCCCAGGACGTAAGTTTACGCCGTGTTGCAGGAAGCGGTTAATGTTGTGGTTCGCCAGAAGTTTTTGTCATTTCTTTCTTTTTCTCTGCCAGATATGAATCTATATTTCATTTCCACTCTGTGATAATGACAATGCATAAAGCATCTAAAACTCTAGATATATCAGGCGTCAGCTGCACTGTGGACCATTGTATGTGTGGCCAGATGGCACCTCACATGTGGCGGCCACATTAAGAAAAGCAATGTGTTTGCTTTGCTGTCAGCACAGTATTGCAACGATTCATGGTGGAGCAGATGGATTCACGATATTGCAAGGTGTCTGCTGACAATCTGGCACCTGACACATTTGTAGAAAGTCATTCTTTTACCCAAAAAGCTGAGATGTAGTCAAAGTGTTTACAATGTGAGGAGCAAAACAAGTTATTTTTTTTTAAATAATAAAGAGTGTAAAAAATTGTATCACTGAACAGAAAAATCCCTGGTCAGATGAATCCAGATTTCTGTTGCACCGTGCTGATGGGTGGTCAGAATTTCGTGCAAGCGGAATTAATTGTGGACCCCTTTCTGTCAGCGGGTCAGAGCATGTCATCTACTCTTCAGCAACTACAAGAACCTTCCTGTCTGCATAGGCCAATATTCCTGCAGGACTACTTCAATACCTCGTTGAGTCTATGGCATACCAAATTGCTGAAGTTCTGAAGGCCAAAGGAGGTCCTAGGAGATTTAAGCAGCTACTAGATAGGCGTGTCTATTAGAGTCTCCATTCATTATTTTATTTTTTCTGACCCAACATTTAGGAAGTGTTGAGACCAGTGGATGCATGAGGGCACACACACACAAGTAACTGGGCTCAGGACCCACTCAACAGGCTACCAGTAGAGAGGATCATCTGAACTTCTGACAAAAATAAGTCGCTCCAATTGTTTCATTGTCCACCATCCAGAGACAAGAGTTACCATTGTTAGTGAATGTCAGAACTATTTCCAGTTGTTTAGCTGACGGACATTTGGTTTCATGGTACCCATTACATGTATTGCCTTTGACACCCTTAGTAGCCTTCATTTGTACTGGTGTCATGAATGACAAGAGTGGACCGCTATGGAGCAGAACTGACTTCTCCTCAGAGAGAAATCCGGGTTTAGTTTGGGTTGTTTTCATGTCTGGAGACCTAGAAGTGATAGCCTCAATCTTGCTTTTGTTGTGGAGTGGCACATTGCCCCCACTACCAAGGCGATGGTGGTGGGGTGCCATCGCTTACCACAGTCGTTCAAACCTAGTAGTGGTACAAGGGACAATGACAGCTCAGCAATATGTTCAGGACATCTTGCAGCCACATGTGTTGCCTCTCATGGCGGCCCGGGCAATTTAAAAAGTCTCTGGCTCTCAGCTCCCATGTGTAGCCAAGAGCAGAGAGATGTCACCAAATCAATGGGAGCTGTGCCTGCAGTTACAAGTGCCAGCCACTACAAGGGAGGTCATCGCGGAAATTTCTGCTCCCATCTCTGTATTTGGAGCGGAAGTTTCTGCGCCAATCTCCCACGTAGTGGATGGCACTTGTAACTGCAGGCACGGCTCCCATTGATTTCAATAAGAGCCGTACCTGCAGTTATAAGGGCCGGCCAGTACAGGGAGGTCGGTGCGAAGGGTTCAGCTCTGATCTCTGTGTTATTGCAGCGCTCACAGCATGCACCCACAGAGCTGATCGGTTGAGGTCCCGAGCGATGAACCTCACCTGATAAACTATTGATGACCTATCCTCATGATAGGTCATCAGTAGAGATGAGCGAGCATACTCGCTAAGGGCAATTGCTCGAGCGAGCATTGCCCATAGCGAGTACCTGCCCGCTCGAGAGAAAAAGTTCGGCTGCCGGAGCGGGTGACAGGTGAGTTGCGGCAGTCAGCAGGGGGTAGCGGGGGGAAGAAAGGGAGAGACAGATCTCCCCTTCGTTCCTCCCCACTCTCCCCCGCAGCTCCCTGCCCGCCGCCGGCAGCCAAACCTTTTTATCTCGAGCGGGCAGGTACTCGCTAAGGGCAATGCTCGCTCGAGCAATTGCCCTTAGCGAGTATGCTCGCTCATTTCTACTGATGACCAGTTTATGTAGTTCTTCTTATTGCCCTCACCTAGTCAACCATAACTCTACTATGCATTGATGAGAGGCAAAAACCTCTCTAGTAGGATTGCATCGCTAGTCCTGATAGAAGGTTGGATATTGACTTGTATTGCAATAGGTGGTACTGTGGGGCATTATTCCATCATCCATTTGTATAGCTTTTTTTCCCCACTGCATGGCCTGTAAGACAGCATCTCCACAAGAAGAAACATTACTCCCCTGGACTGAATATTTAGAACAATGGCATACCTTTTTTGGCACCCTCATGGAACTTGGACTTGTTACAGTTGCATCTTTTATTACAGCTTCCAGCATTGTACAGAATTTCTTCCAAAGACTAGATGTCTAGATATCATTAAAAATAACTGACTGGCTAAATTGATCAGGTGACTATGTTTTTTTTGTAAAGAAGAAAAGCTCTCCTAACAAAACCTTAGGGTGGGTTCACACGAGCATGTTTTTGTGCGTACATACGCACGCACAAAAACACACTTCTATTTGCAACAATGCATTCCCTATAGTGTGTGCACATGTCCGTACTTTGAAGGTGCGTGCCTGTAAAGATAGGACATGCGTGCACCATAAGGAATACACGCATTGTTTTCAATGGAGCCATGGCTGCTGCCGGCGGCTCCATTGAAAACAATGCTCTGCCGGCCCCCTGCATTCTTTTTCAGGGAAGGGCTTTACATATAAGTTCTTCCCTAAAAAAGAAACATTTTAGTGTTAAAAAAAATGCAAGCATTCTCTTCAATGGAGCCGCTTCTGCTGCCGGTGGCTCCATTGAAGACAATGATCTGCCGGCACCACTGAACTGTTTTTCAGGGAAGGGCTTTACATATAGGCTCTTCCCTGAAAAAGAAAAATTTTAGTGTAAAAAAAATAAATAAATAAAAATACTTACCTGTCTGCCGCTGCTGTGTCCCCTGCGGGGATGAAGAACACATCTGCCGCATGCAGTTAAAAGAATTCCCTACTGCTATATCTGCCACATTTGTGAGAGATGCAGCAGAGGAATTCTTCATTTCTTTACCACAGCTGTCACACGTCAGCTACGGTAGAGGATTCTGCTGCCGGCAATTGATTTCAGGGCAGGGCTTTAAATATAAGCCCTTCCCTAAAAATCAAGTAAAAGTGGTTTAAAAAACAAAAAAAATAGATACTCACCTTCCTTCAGCTGCCGGGGCTCAGCAGCGCCTTCTCCTGCTGTCCTCTGCACTGTGGTGCTGATCTATCAGCAGGTGGGGATTTAAAATTTCCGCCTGCTGAAAGAGCTGAATTTGATTGGCTGAGGTCAGCCAATCACAGGCAGCTCTCACCGAATGAATGTTTTTTTAAACCACTTTTACTTGATTTTCAGGGAAGCGCTTATATTTAAAGCCCTTCCTTGAAATCAAATACCGGCAGCAGAATCCTTTACCGCAGCTGACATGTGTGACAGCTGCGGTAGAGAATTGAAGAATTCCTCTGCTGCATCTGTCACAGATGTAGTAGATGTAGCAGCAGGGAATTCTTTTAACTAGCGGGGATGAAGGAACCATCTGCCGCATGCGGCAGATGTGTTCTTTATCCCCGCGGTGGACACAGCAGCTGGGGACAGGTAAGTATATATATATATATATATATATATATATATATATATATATATATATATATATATATTTTATTTTTTTTTACACTAAAATGTTTCTTTTTCAGGGAAGAGCTTATATGTAAAGCCCTTCCCTGAAAAAGAATGCAGAGGTGATGGCAGAGCATTGTTTTCAATGGAGCCGCCGGCTCCATTGACAACAAGCATGCAGCTGTGTTCACGCGCGTTTTTGCTCGTACCTAGATGCGCACGTATGTACGCACCTAAGTACGCACAAAAACACGCTCGTGTGAACCCACCCTTATGGCTAATTCTCTTTAAAGAAGGCTGATTTAAAGTTGCAGGAAGGTACTGTGTATATTATCTACAGAATCAATGAATATATATTTAAATTCACTCTTAACATTTCCTCACAGTAATACTGAAAATACTCCTTAGCATTAGATTAATGCTGTACTGGGAGATCTAATTTCTAAGCAGCACCCAAGAAGCATTACCACCGGATATCATGAAATTTTAATATGAAGCAAACCTTAAAAATGTGTACTCAGACGCACATACAAAGCACAACTTCTAGGTACACCCCGAGGCATAGGAAAGGCTAACAGTGCAGAATGTAAGGCAATTTATCTTGATTTTCTCCTCTTTTACGAAATGGGGAATGCTGGAAGCTTCCAGTGAAGAACATTACAATTCCAAGCTGAGGGAAGTCTCTTTTCCCCAAGGTGCTTCTCTACGCATTTGTTGGCGGTAAAACCTCCCTTTAGGGAAATTAAAACACAGTGGAAATCTCCCGACTTATTTTTTTGCATTGTATATTAGAGCATGATCTCGCATGAGGCATTTCCTAAAGCTGAGCATTCTTTTCTTCTATCTCCGGGGTCTTCTTAGTTTTGATATATTTGCCTTCTTGCACAAAATATGTTCTTGTGCTGAGCCGGGGCTCATATTATCTGTTATGTAATGATCACGCTAATAGGGGAGAGAAAGTGAACATACAGAGAGGACAGTTAGAGCATTCCTTCATGTTAAACACCTAATAACAGTTACCATTCCAAGCAATCTACTTTATTGTATCAGTGATTAGTTTTTGTTACTCCGCAACAATAAAAACAATATTGTAAAATAATAAGGGTGTTGAAGCATTCGCCAAAGCCGTTTTCTGGTTCTATGTAAGTAATGATTAAGGGCTTAGTCACACGGGCGTTTATTGCCGCGATTTGCGCATGCGCATGCGTCCGGCGACTTTTTAAAACCATTGCTTTGCAATGGTATCGGACACATGAGCGCTTTTTATGCGCTCGTCCGATAAATTAGAGAACAGAAATCGCAGATCGCACCTATCTGCGATCTGCGATTCCTGTTCTCTTCTCTATATGCGCTCAACGGGGCCGGCGGCAGCAGCGCCGACCCCATTGAGAACATATAGAAGACAAATCATTCTTCTCTGCCACAGCTGGAACAGCTGGAACAGCTGTGGCAGAGAAGAACGATGTTTGCCCATTGAATTCAATGGAGCGGCAATACAGCCGCTCCATTGAAAGCAATGGGCTGCCGGCGTGCGCGGGGTTAATTGTCGGGAAGGGGTTAAATATATAACCCCTTACCTGCAATGCATCCTTAAATGTGAAAAAATAAAAAAAAAGGATGTTCTCACCTGCTCCCGGCAGCTGGAGATCCCGGCGGTCGGCCTGCAGTGGGTGTGAAGGAGGTGTGACTCAGGCTTGCCCCTGATTGGCTCAGCCTGAGCCAATCAGAGGCTGAGCTCAGTTACACCCATTCATGAATTCATGAATGGGTGTGACTGAGACTTGCTTCTGATTGGCTCAGCGCTGAGCCAATCAGGGGCAAGCCTGAGTCACACCTCCTTCACACCCACTGCAGGCCGACCGCCGGGATCTCCAGCTGCCGGGAGCAGGTGAGTACATCCTTTTTTTTTATTTTTTCACATTTAAGGATGCATTGCAGGTAAGGGGTTATATATTTAACCCCTTCCCGACAATTAACCCCGCGCACGCCCGCAGCGCTTGCATTCAATGGAGCCGCTGTATTGCCGGCTCCATTGAATGCAATGCGCTGGACAGCTCCGGCCCGTTTCTAATGAAACGCGGCTAGGAGCAGATTTTCGGGCGATTTTTGGGCCGATTTTTCGGCGCCGGTCACGCGATTTGCGCATGCGCATCCGTCATGCGATGCGCAAATCGCGTGAAAAAACGCCCGTGTGACTAAGGCCTAAAGGAGAGGTCTGGTCCTTTTTTTTATTTTTTGCTTTTTTCATCCCCGCTTTTATCATTAGTCATAACTAGAGATAAGCGAGCCTACCTGCTAAGGGCAATTACTCGAGCGGGCATTGTCCTTAGCGAGTACCTGCCCGCTCGGAAGAAAAGGTTCGGGTGCTGGCGGGGGGCGGGGAGCGGCGGGGGAGAGCGGGAGGAATGGAGGGGAGATCTCTCTCTCCCTCTCCCCCCCCCCACCCCCCGCTCACCCCTGCTCACTCCCGTAACTCACCGCTCACCCGCGCCGGTACTCGCTAAGGACAATACTCGCTCGAGTATAACCCTTTTATTTTTCCATCAACTTAGCAGTCTGAGTTTTTTTTTTTTTTGTGGGATGAGTTGCATTTTTCTATGGCACTATTTAAAGAACCATATAATGTGCAGAAAAACTTTTAAAAATTTCTAGTTGGTGTGAAATGGAAACACAATTCTGCCATCTTTGGGTATATATGAACCCAACATATGAACTGCATAAATGGGATGATAACATTATTCTGTGCCTCAATATGATCATGACGATATCAAACTAATATGTTTTTTTTAACTACTTAAAAAAAATAAAACATCTTTGAAAAACAAATTTTGCTGCCATCTATTGATAGCCATAACATTTTTTTCTGTCGATATAGCCATGTGAGGGCTCGTTTTTTGCAGGGCATCCTGTAGTTTCCATTGGTACCATTTTGGAGTGTATATGACTTTTTTTTATAGAGTTTTAATACATTTCTTCTTAGGGATGGGATAACCAAAAAAGTGCAATTCCGGTATTGTGTAAAGGCCCTTTTACACGGGACGATTATTGATCTGGTTGTTCAAAACCCTGCGCTCCTGCAGGGTTTTGAACATTAATCATCCCATGTAAAAGCATGAAGAAACTGAATGACTGGACGAGAATCATGCATGCATGCTTAAAAACCGAACAATACATCGTTCAGTGTTGACAGCAGCCATTCATTACTGAATGGCCACTGCTTACAGTGAATGGAGAGGGGGTGGGGTAGAGTGGGGAGAGAACTCTCCTCCAGCCACCTTGCCTCCATACTAGCCGTGTGAGCGATCCAGCGATACTTACTCCTGTGTGACAGCACGGGAGCGAGTATACACAGAGATGAGTGACGGGCATTGTTTGCCCGACACTCGTCCTGTGTAAAAGGGCCTTAAGTTTTTTCTGGTGTTTTCTGTATGGCATAAATAACGCTTTACTTCAATAGATCGGACTTAGAAACCCAACAATACCAAAGAAGTTTTCAGTTTTTTATTGAAAATATGGGAAAGGGAGAGTTTATAAATTTGTAATATTTAGTTTTTTTTTTTTTTTTTTGCAATAGTAAAGAAAAAAAATGTTAGACTTGGTTTAGCTCTCACAGGGGTTTGAACTTGTGATTGTTTGATCGCTTATACTATATACGGCAATATTCTCCAGTTTCGCAATATATAGTATTTCTGCTACTGTTTTATTAAGACAGGCCACAGGCTGTCTTAATAGAGCCACAGGCCTGTCTTAATAGGTAGAAATACATGGCAGCCGTGTGGATCTTCAGAAGGACCCCGGTTATCATGACAACTACACGGCACATTGCAGTCTTATCTTGGGAGCGCCATTTGGGAAACTTAAAAATGTCTACTGGGGCATTTAAATACCTCTATCAGAATTGACCATGACATTTAAAGGGTTAACAGTTGCAGTCAGTGTGAATGCTAATCATGACTGTTTCAGGCAGGTGTTAGCTGCCAAAGACAGCTGGCACCCACCAATTCAGAGGCAGCGATGATGTCCAGTCACTCCTGCAGCCAATTACTGGCTAAATGTTACTCAGGATCACCGCTAATTAGCTGCAGTGGTCACATATATCTGTAGAGGGTGTCATTGCTGAAGCTGAAGGAAGAAAGCAGTAGGAGATCGGGCACCATCTAAATGGGAGCTGAGAGAATCGGATGAGACACGTATGACTTCATATTGCATTGCGCTGTTTTTAACTTTCATTTATTTTTTTGTCTGCAGTCTATGCCTTTAATTATAACTAGAGATGAGTGAGCGTACTCGTCCGAGCTTGATACTCGTTCGAGTATTAGGGTGTTCGAGATGCTCGTTACTCGAGACGAGTACCACGCGATGTTCGAGTTACTTTCACTTTCATCTCTGAGACGTTAGCGCGCTTTTCTGGCCAATTGAAAGACAGGGAAGGCATTACAACTTCCCCCTGCGACGTTCAAGCCCTATACCACCCCCCTGCAGTGAGTGGCTGGCGAGATCAGGTGTCACCCGAGTATTAAAATCTGCCCGCCCGCGGCTCGCCACAGATCCGTTCTGATATAGTTCAGAGAAAGGGCTGCTGGTGCCGGAGCTGCTATAGGGCGAGCGTTAGGAGTGATTTTAGGCTTCAAGAACCCCAACGGTCCTTCTTAGGCCATAGAAATCGCAGATAGCACCTATCTGCGATCTGCGATTCCTGTTCTCTTCTCTATATGCGCTCAATGGGGCCGGCGGCAGCAGCGCCGACCCCATTGAGAACATATAGAAGACAAATCATTCTTCTCTGCCACAGCTGTAACAGCTGTGGCAGAGAAGAACGATGTTTGCCCATTGAATTCAATGGAGCCAGCAATACAGCAGGTTCCACTGAAAGCAATGGGCTGCCGGCGTGCGCGGGATGAATTGTCGGGAAGGGCTTAAATATATAAGCCCTTCCCTGCAATTCATCCAGAAATGTGTTAAAATAAAAAAATAAAAATATATATATATACTTACCTTGTCCCGGCAGACGGAGTTCAGCCGCGGCGGCCGGCAGTGGGTGTGAAGGGGGGTGTGAGTCAGACTCAGCGCTGAGCCAATCAGGGGGCAGGTCTGACTCACACCCCCTTCACACCCACTGTAGGCCAGCCGCGCTGAACTCCGTCTGCCGGGACAAGGTAAGTATATACCGGCGTATAAGGCGACGGGACGTATAAGACGACCCCCCAACTGTCACCTTATACGCCGGGAATACAGCGGAGCAAAAAATTAAAATCATTACTCACTTCCCCCGGCGTTCTGCGGCGCTGCTGCAGGATGTCACTCCCTCCTGGTCCCTGGCAGAGCATTGCTTTCTGGACGCAGGGCTTGAAATCCCCGCCTCCAGAAAGCTGCTGTGATTAGCTAACACACGCCATCAGCCAATCACAGCCATTCAATGACATCATTGTCATTGGCTGTGATTGGCTGAAGGCACGTGTGTTTTCTGGAGGCTGGGATTTCAAGCCCTGCATCCAGAAAGCAATGCTCTGCCAGGGACCAGGAGGGAGCGACATCCTGCAGCAGCGCCGCAGAACGCCGGGGGAAGTGAGTAATGATTTTTATTTTTTGCTCCGCTGTATTCCCGGCGTATAAGGTGACAGTTGGGGGGTCGTCTTATACGTCCCGTCGCCTTATACGCCGGTATATGCGGTATATTTTTTTTATTTTTACACATTTCTGGATGAATTGCAGGGAAGGGCTTCTATATTTAAGCCCTTCCCGACAATTCATCCCGCGCACGCCGGCAGCCCATTGCTGCTGTATTGCCGGCTCCATTGAATTCAATGGGCTAACATCGTTCTTCTCTGGGGGGGGGGGGCACTCTTGCCGCTATTGTGGCTTAATAGTGGGACCTGGGAACTTGAGATGCAGCCCAACATGTAGCCCCTCGCCTGCCCTATCCGTTGCTGTGCCGTTCCCATCACTTTCTTGAATTGCCCCGATTTTCACAAATGGAAACCTTAGCGAGCATCGGCGATATACAAAAATGCTCGGGTCGCCCATTGACTTCAATGTTGTTCGTTACTCGAAACGAACCCTCGAGCATCGCGATAATTTCGTCCCGAGTAACGAGCACCCGAGCATTTTGGTGCTCGCTCATCTCTAATTATAACATAATGGAAAGTTCTTCAACTTTCTAATAACTTTGTGTTTTAATTTCTTACGATTGCCAAGATAATTATTTTCTGTCAAATAATGGGAGGTTCCCTATTTGTATCCAGAAGCTGAAAATTCTACACACTTTATGCCATACCTGTCAATCGCTTTAGTCAGGCGAGGCTGTCCTCAAGTCTATAAACAGACATATGCCCATGACTCTATCTTCGGTTCACCGATTGTTAAAGGGGTTGTCCCGCGAAACAAAGTTGGGGTATACACTTCTGTATGGCCATATTAATGCACTTTGTAATATACATCGTGCATTAATTATGAGCCATACAGAAGTTATTCACTTACCTGCTCCGTTGCTAGCGTCCTCGTCTCCATGGTGCCGTCTAATTTTCAGCGTCTAATCGCCCGATTAGACGCGCTTGCGCAGTCCGGTCTTCTCCGTGTTGAATGGGGCTGCTCGTGCTGGAGAGCTGCTCCTCGTAGCTCCGCCCCGTCACGTGTGCCGATTCCAGCCAATCAGGAGGCTGGAATCGGCAATGGACCGCACAGAAGACCTGCGGTCCACCGAGGGTGAAGATCCCGGGGGCCATCTTCGCAAGGTAAGTAAGAAGTCACCGGAGCGCGGGGATTCGGGTAAGTACTATCCGTTTTTTTTTTTTCAACACATGCATCGGGTTTGTCTCGCGCCGAACGGGGGGGCTATTGAAAAAAAAAAAAACGTTTCGGCGCGGGACAACCCCTTTAATTCTTGGACCACTTTGCTAGGTACCTTACTAGCTAGATGTCTCACAAGAGTTGTCTAGATACACCTACTTAGTGAAACTTAAAGCGGTTGTCCCGAGGCAAAAGTGACATTTTTTTTTCTGCCCAGTCCCCCCTTCTAAATCAAACATTACAATGTGCACGTGTAAAGAAGGTTTAAAGAAGGTTTCTACTCACCATTCTAGCGTTTCATCAACTTATAAAACTTCTTCCAAAGATGGCCGCCGGTCCTTTCCCAGGGATGCACAGTGGTTTTCTCCCATGGTGCACCGCGGGTCTTCTCCCATGGTGCACCGTGGGCTCTGTGCGGTCCATTGCCGATTCCAGCCTCCTGATTGGCTAAAATCGGCACATGTGACAGGGCGGAGCTACACGATGACGCGTAGAAGGGGGCGGAGCCATAACGCCGCTCGTGCCCGGACCGACCACAAGGGAGAAGACCCTTCTGCGCAAGCGTGTCTAATCGGGTGATTAGACGCTGAAATTAGACGGAGCCATGGAGACGGGGACGCCAGCAACGGAGTGGGTAAGTGAATAACTTCTGTATGGCTCATATTTAATGCACGATGTATATTACAAAGTGCATTAATATGGCCATACAGAAGTGCTTAACCCCACTTGCTTTCGCGAGACAACCCCTTTAAGGTACCTAGTAAATTTATCCAATTAGTGCAACTCAACAAGGGTTTCCCATGACTTAAAATTGTCTCACAACCCCTCTGTCCTTCCTGATTGCTGCGGATCAGGACATGTGACTGCTGCAGCCAATCACAGGTTAAAGAAGGTGACTGCTGTCATCAGTAATTGGCTGCAGCAGTCACATGTCCTTAGCAAAAGCAATAGGGAAGGACATGGAAAACCCCCTTTAAGGCGACCTGTAAATACAGCCACTTAGTGCAAAGTAAGGTGCATGGAAAATGTATCCACTTAGTCCAATTTATAGTGACCCTCCAAATAGTATCCACATCAAACATGGAGGGACGGCACTTCCACATTAAACATGACCTCTTTATTCACCCGATACTGCAACGTTTCAGTTCAACAAAGCCTTTCTCTAGCAAATCAATAGATAGATGAGTAGAATAGACATTGATTTTCTTTAGAAAGGTTCTGCTGAACTGAAACGTTGCAGTTTCAAGTGAATAAAGAGGACATGTTTAATTTGGAAGTGCAGTGCCTCAATTTTCGATGTGGATACTATTTGAGACTTTGGATCAGGCTGTCAGTGTAGGACACGTGCACCCAGCTTATAGACTTTGCTGCTGCTTCATTTTTTGTTTTTGGATCTAGTGACCCTCTGGTTTTGGGATAAATATCTGTCCTGGGACTGGAGGGTGGGGTATACTACCTGCTGTTTTTCTTCTTTGCCGATGTCCCACTAATCCACTGCTTGGAAATCCTGTTTTCAGCCATTTAAGATGACAGTTATAATTTTCTAGCCACCTAATACATACTATGCACTGCTTTCTGATTGGCCAGCACTGATCATATGAGCGGTGCTGGACAATCAAAGAGCAGGTATAGTGCACTGGTAGTCTAACACTACTAATGCGCTGTTAGAATTAGGTCATCCACTGGCCATTTTGGCTGGCTGAAAACAAAACTCAGAACCAGCGGATTGGTGGGGCATCGGCACTGATGACCAGAAGCAGGTAGTATTAAAGTTAATTGGCCTCCTCCTATCCATTTTGTCTATGGTCCATGAAACTGCTGTAAAGTATATATCTGTTGATGTTGTTAAAGGGGTTTTCCAGGCAACAACTATTGATGACCTCTCCTCAGGAGAGCTCATCAATAGTTGATGACCCTCTACATGGGATCCCCAGCGATCACCTAATCACTCGACCAGCTGTCAGTGCAGTGGGCTGGAGGTGTGTCATGGTAGACCATATGTGGCCTTGTTAACTTCGCTCCCATTGAAATTATTGGATGCTAAAGTGGCCATTAAACTTCAGCACTCTACCCCGGTCTGCCTCCTTCAGTCCCAGGACAAGATTTTGTCCCAAAATGTTACTTTAAGGTGCCTAGTAAATACACCTACTTAGTGCAACTTTAAATATGATCAGTAGATCAGAAGCCATTCTCTGGACGTCAATAATAATTCTTACCAGAACTGTCAGTGTGTGGTCTTAAATATCTGTTATTTCTATGTAAATTATAGAGATAACAGTCCAGACTGCAGAGCCTGCACCTTCTCCATCTCCAGAGCATGTGAGTGGACTAGGACTAATGTAGCAGATGAAGGCAAACTGGAACAGATGGTGGAAAGGAGGTACTGAGCAGAAGGGAGGACTGAAGAAGGAGAATAGAAAAGGGAACAAGGCAACAACTAGCATGGTTGTATGAACCATGATGGGAAGTGTTTATGGTGACAATGGTATGCCTGTAGCTTATAAAAGTGCAGCAGGACTGGGCACATTCAGGCTGTCTATCAAGAGATGAGATCCTGCCCAGGGGAAAAACTAGGAAGTAGCCAGCCACAGATGCTGAGCAGGAGGTAAAACAAGGAGTTGAGAACACCCTTTAAGTCAACTTATTAACATACACACATATTACAACTTAAACGGGTTTTCCTGGGAGGATACTACTGATGACCTATCCGAGGATAAGTTATCAATAGTTGATCGGCTAGGGTCCGTCGCTCGGGACTCCGACTCATCAGCCGAGTGGGCGAATGCTTTCAGAGGTGCAAATACACAGGGGGTCAGAGTAGAAGCAGAGGAAGTCTCCGCGCCAACCTCTTTATAATGGCACTCATTGAAATCAACATAAGCTGTGCCTGCAGTTGCAAGTGCCGGCCACTACTACTCTATAGAGACTGCTTCAGCTCTGACCTCTGTGTATTTGCGGTGCATGCACCCGCTCAGCTGATCAGTTGGGGTCCTGAGCGATGAACCCCAGCTGATCAACTATTGATGACCTATTCTAGTATCAATAGCATTCTCTCTGGGAAACCCCTTTAAGGGTCCTAATAAATGTATGCATTTAATACAACTTAAAGGGCCACTAAATTTTCACACAACTTTTACCCATTTAATACTCTGTGTGTGTCTCATTAATCTTGTAACTTAGTACTATTAAAAGTTGTGCTGATCCCCTATACTCCCAGGCTGACAGATCTGCAGACACAGTGTCTACTCCACAATCTCTGCATGCCCTGCTGCTATAGCCCATATGTGTGAAAGAGAGTGGGTTTATTAACCATCTGAACCAGAATGTGTCTGAATGCCTAAATCCTCATGGGACAGCAGAGGAACGGGAAATAAGATACTCCCTCACCACTGCTTAGAACAGAGACAGAGCAATGCAACATGGGAAGTGAAGGAAAGGAAGTACAGGAAAGTGAACTACTGGCAGGATGGTAGACTTGTGATACACCTCCTCCTGAAAGTGGAATTTTGCAAATGAGAGGATGAGGAGAACCTGCTATATTTCAAAAAACGTATTGAAATTTTAGCTATGTTTTAAGGCACCTAGTAAATGCACCCACTTACTGCAACTTACACCCTTATTAACGACCAATACACCTCTTTACTGACTTCACTGTGCTTTTAAAGAAAGAAATCCAGTTAAAAAAATACACATTTTCCCTCACAAAACCCCTTTTTAAATAAATAAAATACCAAAAGAAATAAAAATAAAACATAATAGATATCACCACGTTCTTAGCGGCCCAGACAATGAAAATATGTTGTTATTGATCATGCATGGTGAACACTGTAAAAATAATTTATGAAACTAATGCCAGAATTGCTATTTTTCTTTTGTTCACTTTTCCAAAACACAATATAAATTGATCCAAAAGTTACATGTACCTCAAAATGGTATCGATAAAGACCAAAGCGGAAAAATGAAACTGTTATGGGTCTTAGAATGCAGCAATACAGATTCAATTGTTTTTTAAGGGCGAAGTCAGATGAGGATTTTTTTGAACGCGCCTATGTGCACAAAAAAAAGCACGTCTGATAGAACCGTTGGTTCCTTATGTAGTGTTCAGATGTTGGTCTTTTACAGATGCAAAATACTCGCACCAGCAAAAGATAGGACATCCGTGCGCTGGGAAGGTCTATGCTGCGTGTAAAATATCCTTGCAGGGAATCCGCTCATTACTGAACAATGTGACAGCACCGTCACAGTATTCAGTGACAAGGGGACTCCCTGTGATGAAGGAACCCCCGCAGAGGATTGTGATGTTCTCCCATTACTTTCAATGGGGCCAGCACTGCAGCTGGCTCCACTGAAAGCAATCGGATGCAGGCAACCCCCACTGTGATTTTGAATTCAATGAATAGCTGAGTACTGCCTCTGATTGGCTGAGTGCTGTAACCAATCACAGGCAGCGCTCAGCTGTCATTCAATAAATGGCTGGGTTCTGCCTGTGATTGGCTGAGCGCTCAGCCAATCAGACCTAGCACTTTCTGGAGAAGGGGATTTTTAAATCCCTGGCGAGCAGAAAGTGCTTCAGAGCAATGTCGGGGACCAAGCGAGAAGACGCGTCGGAGCCTTGAGAGTGGCAGAAGGTAATGTATATATATATATATATATATATATATATATATATATATATATATATTACAGCAGCTAAGGATGATTTTCAGGGAAGGGCTTATATTTCAAGCCCTTCCCCGAAAATCACTGTGGGGGTTGCCTGCATTCCATTGCTTTCAATGGGGCCTGCTGCAATGGGCACGGAGCTTCAGTCACGCGCATTTTTAACATGCGTGGAGCGGGTTTTTTTGCGCACTTATGTGCGCAAAAAACAAAGCTTGTCTGACTGAACCCTAAAAATGCGTTTTCATTTGCAAAAGTAGTAAAAAATGCAAAAATCTATATATACTTGGTATCGCAGTAATCATGCTGATTTAGAAAAGACAATGATCCTGTTATTTTTACTGAATGGTGAATGCTGCAAAAACAAAACCCAAAAAACAATGGTGCAATATCTGTTTTTTTTCATTCCTCCGCCCCCCAAAAAAGGGTAATAAAAGTTATGCAATACATTATATGTACCATAGAATGATGGCATTAAAAAATACAACTTGTCCAAAAGAACAAGCTCTTATATAGCTATGTCAACGACTTATGGCTCTTGCAATGTGACAATGAACATCACTTGGTCAAAAAGGCAAAAAAAGGCTTCTCACTAAGGGCTTAAGGCACCTTATATATACATCCACCTAGTGCAATTTAAGGCATCTAGCATATATGCAGCGTCCAAGGAGTGGGCCCCAGCCAGTATTATTGTATCTTGTCACTACCAGGAAGCTAGGAGTTTGACAGGGCTTGGATGGAGGAACCCTAGCTCTCGATTGGGTGACTTTTGTAAGGTCCTTGAAGGTCATAGCTGCAGCATCTGTACTGCTTTTTGCATGCCCTGGAGGATTAGGGTTAGGGGTTAGTTTTACTATTACGCTTACATTATTAGCTGTAAATGCAGAAGCCTTTACAGCAATAAATATAAGTGTAATAGGAAAACTAACCCCTAACCCTCCAGGCCATGCAAAAAGCAGTACAGATGCTGCAGCTGTCCCTGCACTCCTTCAGTACTCCGTAATAGCATTTAGTTGCAGCCGCTGTGCCGCTTGTTAGCTCCGTAGCCGCCAAGTGACCCGGGCACTCACTCATAGGGTCTGGTGTTGGTGTGGCTCAGCCGCTGCTTCTGCCTCACCCGCCGCTCGGACAATTGCCGTGGTCTACCTCCCATATCAGGATGCCACTTGGAGTACTGTGCCACCTCTGCCTCTGGCGCCTCTGTGCATGTGGCCGCTCCCAGCATCGCCCCTCTTGATGCCGTCACAGAACGGCAGTAGCCGGTGTCCTCCGACAACTCTGCCTGTGGCTGCGTACCCGCTCCCTGCTTCGCCGCTGTTCTTCTGCCCTCTCTGAATTTAGTAATGCCCCCCCAGCCAATCAGAAGATGGGGCGTTACTAAATTCTTTGACAGCTGCTACCTTGTCACCACCCCTAACTTCTGGTGGTGACAAGGTACAATAATACTACCCCAGCCTAGGAGACAGCGGGGTAGAGTTTGGGCCTTGTCATGGTGGCTTTACCACCTCCCACCAGGAGGGTAATTAGGGACACATCCAAGGGGCTGAGGGCAGGCTATGAAAATAGGGAAACCTAGTGGTAGATTACTTTAGTCTTTTTTGTCACGTGTGATGCCACCATTCCATCCTCTGCAGTGAATCCAGTTGTTAGCAATAAAGAGTCCACACACAGGGATTTAACTTTCATAGCCAAACTGGGAATGGTCGGTGAAGCTCATTTACTTGCAATAACTCAAAGTGGTGTGACAGGGAGGATTCATGGGTAGACAGGAGAAACCACAGTCCTGTTATCTGTAGGTTACTGGTCCCGGCAACACTTTTTCTTCCCTCCAACTCTCTAGCGGTCATCACTCACATGTGGAAAGGAGTGCGCTGCATGGCGGCTCCTCATTCTTTCTCTCTTTCAGTGTTTAAGGGTAACACTGGCATCTCCCGGGTAAAGCAGGCCCACGTTAGGCATTGAATTCCTCTCAGCCTCTCTCATTCCGATTCACACAGAGCTGAAGGTCTCTGTGTGACTCCCTTGCAAAAGTTCCAAGCTCACAGACCAGAAGCCCACTCTCTACTCATGCACCTTGCATCCACATATATAAAACAAGGTCACATGACAAATAAAAGATTAATTTCCAGACAGACATCTCATATACCAGACAGTTAAATCTTACGGTGCTGTAACTATGCAATACACATCATTCATGCAACACAGAAGACACTGACAATACAATTAGACAAAAGCATGCACACTTTTATGGAGGGGCCCCATTACTCTGGGTCACTACACATACACCCACTTAGTGTAACTTAAAGGCAGTCTATCAGCTTAAACATGCTCTCTAAACTGCAGTCATCATGGTATAAAGCAGGAGACGCTGAGCAGATTGATAAATGGGGAAAGATTTCAGTATAAAGCTGCACACAAATGAATTTGCATTGCGGAATCTGTGATTCACAGCAAATACTGTTTGTTACATGCTATGGAAAATTGCTTCTTTCTGCACAATCATGAAATCGAATTGTGATTTCCGCTAGAGGAGGACAAATCGCTGCATGTTCTTTTTTTTAGTGCGGATTCCATACGGATGGCTTACATTGAAGTCAATCAAAAACCTGCGGCCCTTCTGCAATTGACATTACGGAAAGATCAAGGATTCCACGTCATCACCTAGCAACGCCGTGGGAGAAATGAACATTTAAGAAAAAAAGTCTGTACCGCACATGTCTGATGGCGGTTTGCCACAGCCATCCTCAGTACAGATAAATACAGGTATGTGCGTATGCCGGCTGCTGTCAGGGTCGGATTCCACTGTAGGCTCCCGCCTTTGGAATCCGAATTCGGCCTAATTTGTATTTTATTGATTTAAATCTCTGGACATTGTGAGCTGAAAAGTCCAATGGGTGGAGCCAGGGGCTAAGTAAAGGCTCAGGGGCCCTGATGCAAAAGGTGAGCTGGAGCACCCCTCTATCTGTATCTGTACCCGTACCCATACCTAAACCATGCCGCACAAAGACATAACCTGAAGCTTCTGGGCCCCAGTGCAAAACCTGTAACAGGGTCCCCAACTATAATGCTTCATTCATAGTACTGGGCTCTCTATATGGAGAAGAGAGGCCTTATGGGCCCCTTAAGGCTCCTGGGCCTGGATGCAACCTCATCCCCTGCACCCTCTATAGTTACGCCCCTGGGTGGAGCTATCAGTGATTGACAGCTACCTCTGTAAGTACAGAGATACACGATAGCTGATCGATAGGACCACCCCCTGGACCAATAAGCTCAGATTGTGCAGAGGTTAAAATGGATAAAATACAAGTTATACTGCATCTTTCCCCATAAAACTATATATCAATCTGCTCGGCTCCTCTTGCTCTATAACATGCAGTTTGGACACTATGTTACCGTTGACAGGTTCCCTTTAAGGCACCCAATAAATACTTTCCACAACTTTATAACCTCTACTAAATCTACCCACTGATTGTAACTTAAGGCGCCTAGCAAGTCGACTCACTTAGTGCAGTTTGATGAGTCCCCATGGAGACCCTAGAACACATCCATCATTTTGCCACGGTTCTCTATAAATAATTCAATACATTATTATTGGAAACACAAATCATTTCTTTTCTAGAAATCTTTGCATAGATTCTAATCCAGTGCAGAATATCAATGCTGACAGCTCATTACAAAAAGCAGGAGAAGCAAGAGGATACGTGCGAAGAAGAGAAGAAACACAAACACATTAACACCATTGTATCCAATCAAATGAATGATCTGAGTCAACTGAGTAGCAGAGTCCATGCTGCTTCTTGTGAAATGCTTAATGGAAGGATTTCATGTTCAAACCCTTTGGCTAAAATGAATGGGAAGGTTTTTTTCTCTTTTTGCTTTCTCCAGACTTCACTGGAAATTAGCATTAAAACTTTACTGGTCTGTTCCTGTCTGGTAGAATAAAGTGGAGATACTAAAGTATAAGTCTATCTAAGTTTTCCTAACATCGTCAGAGCCTGCAGGCCTTTGGGCCTCCTCTGACGGGCATGTAAACTTTTAATTTAACACTTACGCCAGCATTCTCAATTCTTCTTGCCGGAGAAAGAGACCACAATCTTAACCACCAAGCTTATTGTTAGTGCAGAGTACAAATTCTCTATATAAGGTGTATTCCTTAGCACCGGCTAAAGAATTTCTCGGCTAAAGCTCAGTGAAGAATCTATTCATAGGACCTGCAAAGCCTCACAGTAAAAAAGCTTTTCATGTACATCTCAACAGTTAGGAACCTTTTCTGTATTTGTTGGAGATATCAAAATAGAAAGTAGGGATTGAAATATTCCAATTATTACATGCAAGAAGGAAAATGCATTAATTTCAAGATGTGTGTACAAAACAGCAATGAGAATTTAGAAGGATAAAACACAATTTACCTTTCTTGTCGTCGAAGTAGAGGGTCTGCTGAGCAGGATTTGACCACTGGAGGGAGGTGTTATCATTTTGATCAACACGGCAAGTCAAGTTCACCGTTCCTCCTTCGATAGCTGTAACGTTCTGTGTGACTGGAAACTGCCCTTGGCTTACTAAAGGGAGAGTCAGAAAATACAGCTGACATGAGCATGGAGGTTATAATGCCGAATGCTAAATGTGAGCATGCAACTGGCCGACACACATACGGAAATCAACAGAAAACATAGTACTGGGGAATAACAGAAGGCGATCAATTCCTGGCATGACGCCTTTATTTCAGTTTTAGATAAAAAAAAATATGTTTGCTGCGGCCCTTGATTTGACACTTAACACATTTAGTTATTTCCTGAGTTGTTACAGTGGAGTCTATAGCCCTGACGAGTTACCAGATGGTACAGAACTTAGTTGTTTTGCACTGTTCAATGGAATATCAGAAAGTGTTGTCCGTGGTTTACATTGGATTACAGCAGTGTTTCCTAAAGTTCTCATGACTAGTGACGAACAAATTTTGGAAAAGTTCAGTTCAAAAAGTTGGCCAAATATTTGCAAAAAGTTCAACTTGGTCTGGAAGTTCAACAAAACCCTTAAAACTAGTGTATCACACTATGTAAGAGCAATAAAAGCCCTATATAAGACTCACAAAGTGTTATACAAGGTTTTTATGGCACTTAGACAATTTATGCACCAGTGTTCCGGACTTGTGTTGAGCGACGTGAACTAGTAGATCTCTGTTTTGGGTAGAACTGTGATAAAAGCTCAGTTTGAGCTCATGCTGAACTGAAATTTTAGCAAAGTTCAACCTAAACCAAAGTTCTACTGGTTCAGTTTACTCAACACTCATGACTCATACACAGGTCAGGTTTTCGGGATTTCATTAGTATTGCACAGGTGATGTAATTATTGTCAGTGCCTCAGACATTGTCACAGATGTTCAATCTATAGCTTATTCTCAAATCATGACCTCTTGGGGGTCCCTGAGGACTGGAGTTTGAGAAATTCTACATTACAGATAGATCTACTACACAAAGTAGACATGTAAATTTCAAATTTAGTTCTGCTAGATCTATTGTACTGTGTGTGTTACATATACTATTACTTTCATGTTCATCAAATGTGTGCAGGGTCTGCATAGATCTGGCTTAGGAGCCAAGCCATTTGTATACACGGTGGGTGTTGGTTGTCTTTCACAGTTGACACCCACCTGCAACAGCGACAATAACGCCAATCTTCTCATTGTTATCACAGGCAGGATTACAATGAAAGTTGACACCTATATATAGATAACAGGGGATCCACCATTCACAAAAGGTTATTTCACATCTCACTTCCTCCTCCTCACTGCATAGGTCACAGAGCATGCCCACAACACAATGCCATAAACGTTAATTGGCCCCTCCTATGCATTTTGTCTATGAAGCTGCTGCAAAGTATATATTTGTTGATGTTGTTAGAGGGGTTTTCCAGGCAACAACTATTGATGATCTATACTCAGGAGAGGTCATCAATAGTTAATCACCCACTACATGGGATCCCCAGTGATCCCCTAATTACTCAACTAGCTGTCAGTACAGTGGGCTGGAGGTGCGTCATAGTAGACGGCACCATTTTTGGCCTTGCTAACTTCACTCCCATTTAAATTATTGGGTGCTAAAGTGGCCATTAAACTTCAACGCTCTACCCCGTTGTCAGAGGCAGAAGTGCCAGAAGTGTAATAGCTGGCCTCACTTCATTGATTTCAATGGGAGCGAAGCCAGCTAGGCTACTTCTAATGCTGTCTACTGTGATGTTTTTGGCCTTTGCACTGGGCCCACAGTGATTAACTATTGATGGCCTATTCTGAGGATAGGTCAATAGTACTTTTTGCCCAGAAAACCCCTTTAGCTACAGCATAGGCAAGATGGCTTCCCTCATAGTCATGTACAGGCAATAGAATAAATACAACTACAATCAGAAAAAAAAACTGATTAAAAATGGAAAATTAATTACTCTCAGGTTTTAGTTTTGCATATATACAGTGGATTTAAAAAGTCTACACACCCCTGTTAAAATGCAATGTTTTTGTCATGTTATATAGCTGACAGAGATGAATCCTTTCAGATCTATTTCCACCTTCAGTGTAACCCATTTTCTGTACAATTCCTTTTGAAAAGAAACTGAAATCTTTTAGGGTGGAAAAATAAAAAAAAAAAAACCTAAAATAAAGTGGTTGCATAAATATGCATACCTTAAATTAATACTTTGTTGATGTGTCCTTTGACTTTATGACAATATTCAGCCTTTTTTGGGTAGGTGTTTATCAACTTAGCAATCCTTGCCTACTCTTTCTTGCAAAAGCGCCCCAAATTGGTCAGATTGTGAAGGCAGCTCAAGTGTACCGCCCTCTTCAGGTCAACCCACAGATTTTCAATGGCATTCAGGTCTGGGCACTGGCTGCACCATTCCAAAACTTTGATCTTCTTCTGGCAAAGCCATTCTTTTATTGATTTATAGTTATGCTTTAGGCTGTTGTCATGTTGAAAGGTGAAATTCCTCTTCATCTTCAGCTTTTCAGCAGAGGCCTGAAGGTTTTGTGCCAAAATGGACTGATATTGGGAGCTGTTCATAATTCTCTCCTCCTTGACTAAAGCTCCAGTTCCAATAGCAGAAAAATAGCCCCAAACAAAATGCTGCCTCCACACTGCTTCACTGTTGGTATGGGGTTCTTTTGGTGAAATGCAGTGTTGGCTTTGCATCAAATATACTTTTTGGAATCATGGTCAAAAAGTTCGACCTCGGTCTCTTCAGACCATAACACGTTCTCCCACAGACTTCTGTCAGACTTGATGGAGTTTTTGGAAAAACATAGACGGGCTTAGATATTCTTCTTTGCTAGAAAAGGCTTCCGTCTTGCCCGCCTACCCCACAGCTTAGACATATGAAGAATACAGGAGATGGTTGTCACATACACTACACAACCAGTACTTGCCCAAAACTCCTGCAGCTCCTTTAATGTTGCTGTAGGTCTCTTAGCAGCCTCATGGACCATTTATCTTCAGTTTTTTTCATCAATTTTTGTAGGACATCAGTTTCTTGGTAATGTCACTGTTGTGCCAAATTTAATACACTTCTTGATGAACGTCTTCACTGTGTTCCATGGTATATGTAATGTCTTGGAAAATTTTGGTCCTCTTCTCCTGACTGACACCTTCCAACAATCAGATCCCTTCGATGTGTTGTAAGCTCTTTACGGACTATGGCTTTTGCTGAAAAATTCAACTAAAGGCCCATTTAGACACAATGTTAATCGCTCAAAAGATGTCGCTCAAGCGACTTGTGAACGATCATCATGTCGTTTACAGCGCAAGATGATCGGTCAAGATGAGCAATCACCTTGTGCTGCCAGCGGAGGATGCAGAAGACAAGCGGGGTGCCCCCACTTGTCTTCTGCATCCAGCTGTTCTCCGCTCTGAGAGATGTTTTCAGTTTGTCTTTGAATATAATTGTACAGATAATGGGTCACGGTGAAGATGGAAACAACTCTGAAATTATTTCTCTTTGTCCAATTTTTTAACATGACAAAAACATGACATTTTAACAGGGGAGTGTAGACTTTTTATGCAAATGTTTTGGCAGGTGTAGTAAAAAGACACAAAGCAAGAATTTTTTCAAAAATATAAGATTTTTGATTACCTCCAAATTTAACCTGCAACAGGACAACCAGCCCAAAAATACAGCAAATGTCATTAAGAACTAGCTTGAGTTAAAGAAAAGCATAGGGTCCTTGAGGTAATGATATGGCCCCCACAAAGCCCTGATCTGAACATCAGCAAGTCTGTCTGGGATACATGAAGAGACAGAAGGATCTGAGCAAGGCGACATCCACAGAAGATCTATAGTTAGCTCTCCAAGATGTTTGAAAAGCATCCCTGTCGAGTTTCTTCAGTAACTATCTGCAAATGTACCTAGAAGAACTGATGCTGTTTTGAAGGCAAAAGTAGTCACACCAAATATTGATGGGATTTAAATTCCTCTTTTATTCAGTCACTTTGCATTTTGTTAATTGACAAAAAAAACTATTAACACTTCTATTTTTGAAAACATTCTTACCTTGCAGAATATTTTTCCACACCTGCCTAAAACGTTTGCACAACACTGTATATATCAACAAGCAGCAAGAAGGAGATGTGAGGGAGTATAAGTGCATTTTCTGATGACATAGGACTATAGATGAGCGAGCCTGCTCGGATAAGGCAGTTACTCGAGCGAGCCTCGCTCTTCTCGAGTAACTGCAGGCTCGGGGGAGGGGGGGAGCCAGGGGGAGAATGAGAGAGATCTCTCTCTCTCCTCACCGCTAACACCCCGAGCCTGCTCGTACAAGAATGCAGTTACTCAAGAAGAGCGAGGCTCGCTCGAGTAACAGCCTTATCCGAGCAGGCTCACTCCTCTCTACATAGGACCATAGAAAGTCAGCTCTACATAGTAACTGAAGATATGCAACAGCTAAAAATTTGGTGGATATAGGGTACTTTAACGTGGGCCGACAGTCGCCTAAGAAATCGCTCAAAAGACAAACAGATTACAAGCACCACAATTCTCCGGACCAGGCTGTCTTGGCAGTAAGTTGGCCATACTCAAGTGATAGAGAACTGTAATAATTCTGTGTATGTTACTAAAATGGCAAAAAAGGGCTCCAAATGTATAGAAAGTGTACCCAGTCCCAAAATTAAAAGTCAGCATTTTTTTCTTTCCTATGAAAAGAAAAATCCTAAAATAAGAAAAATAACAAGAAAAACTCCCAGAGTCCCCCCCCCCCCCCGTCCTTCATGGAAAACACATATTGATCATATATTCTGAGTGACAAAGATGCCCTATCAGGGCTCAGTCACACGGGCGTTTCTACGGGCATTTAAAAAAACGTGTGACCACGTCCATTGCCACCCCTATGTTCTATCTTTTGTCCGTTCGAATTTTATGCGCATGTAAAATTTCGCACGTAAGACCGCTGCCATTGGAAAGCATTGGTTCTATATAGTGAAATCTTTTTAAATAAACGTTAAAACGCCCGTGTGACTGAGCCCTCAGAATACAACGATTCCATGTCATATTGTGCTCACATCATGTGGAAAGGAGGCTACTCAAACTTACAAAAAATAACCCCTGCTCTCCATTTACGCCATTGCCGCCTTCTCCCTAGCTGATATTAAACCTAACCCAAAAATTTCACCAAGCTGATTTACAACCATGTAAAAAACAAGGAGAATTAATTTTTTTTGTTAGGCTGATTTCCCATCTGCATCAGAAACTCTGGCAGGAGGTTCCATCACAGATCCGGCTTGAAATGCAGAAGAAAAAGAGCTGCATGATGCACTTTTTCTTCTGTCAAAATGCCTGGCAACTGGGAGGAAGGCAGATGGACCCCATTTTTGGTTCCATCCAAAGACGGAGTCGCTTGACCACAGGTATTTCCCTTCCCCATGTAACCACCATAAGACTATTGAAGAAATGTCAATTTTGGGATGTACTAGTCTAAAACACATTAATGACCCTTGTTCTTGAAAGGGTTAAACCATAAAAATAAAATCTTGAACAATACATGACCAACTACTGTATGAGCTTTCTTCATACTCTTTAAACATTAAAGAGTAACTGCATTTTTTACAAACTTTTGACATATCAGAGCAACATGTCAAAAGTCTGGATTAGAGAGTTCCCGCTGCTTCAGCCTCCTTCTAATCACTGAAATGAAAGGGCTGTAGTTCTATCCCAAGGGCTTTGCCCCTTCGGCTGCATTCGCTGCATGTTGGCTCCTCTCGGCAGCTGAAGACAGACACATAGATGTGTATAGAACATGCGTATTGACCTTTATGAGTCCATCTTCAGATGTCAAAAGAAGCCAGCAAGTAACAAAGACAGCCAAAGGGGCACAGCAGTTGGGTGAGCACTACGGCCCCCTCGTTTCAGTGATCAGTGGGGGTATCAGCAGACGGATGCCCACTGATCAAAACATTTGACATGTCACTCTGACAAGTCAAAAGTTTGTAAAGGGTGCAGTTGTTCTTGAAATTCACTTAGTATTAGCGTGCCCTCAGAAGCCATTTTTCCTAAAAGTAATCATGTTAACTCCATTTACAGCAGTGTAGTCCATTGTAGTTAAAGGGAGTTATGCCACAATTATGTGTTTTTGTGCAGAGTCCACTTCCTCCTAAGATGTGCAAATAGAGTTTGCCATGACAAAATACACTTATATTAGTTCCTTTCAAGTGTATTATTCACTATTCTCCTGAGTTTGAAACCTTCTGCATGGAGCTAAATGGGTGGTCCTCACACCAGGAAATTACAGTTCCCAGCAACACACTGTGCCTGCTTTGCAGGAATCTCCCGCCACTCAGAAATGTCAGTGCAACAGAAACAGCCCTTTCATGCAGTTGTTATGTTTAAGTGTCATCAGCTGTAGGGACATTCAATATGTATATTCACCGATACCCTTGTTGGTATCTACTGATATTGAGTATGAGAAAGGTCAATTTCCGCTGGTTCTTTATCTGTTTAGTTATCAAAATCCTAGTGTTTGTATCTTGGCGTAGAATTTTTAGCACTAGTGGTTCTTGTAGATACTTTTCGGTGCATGCTCTATGAGCGCTTACTGATGCACGGCAGAGCGAGAAATCAGAGAGACACTTTGGTCTTCTTTGCGCATGCTTGCCCTGTGCAATGACATAGGGCAACAATCTATATCCATGGAGAAACAGCAATTACAATAGAAGGAATGAGGGATGAACTGTGCATGCTTGACTGTTGAGTGGGTATTGTCGTGGAATATGAAGTGTTAAGTTTCAGAATGCAATAAGTGTATGTTTCTTACCTTGTATTGGACTATTGACCATTAAATAGTAGACTAAAACCTATGCTTTGTAGTGCCAGTAACTAGGATTTTAAGATAAGACGTCAACAGACAAATTAAATAAGGCTAAGCTATGTGAACAGAGAAGACACAACTATTGCAGAACTATTGTCTAATGCAACAGCAATATCCTGACTTAGGTAATTTCTATGCCTGAGACGGGCCTTAAGAGCTTTGAGAATATAATGTCAATATAGATGTCAATAAGTCTTATGATCAATAAGTATTTTCACCTTTGTAACAGTAAACTACGTAACACTAATCTTTGTACCAGGCAACATTTGGATACGTCCTCTTCTTTCTGTATAAGAGTTGGCAATGTTGATAATAAAGTAGAATTCATTTAGATTCTCACTGGAGAAGTGTCTTGACATAACATGGAGTGATTTCATGCTATTGATAGATAATTGCTAGCAAAATCTCCTCATCACGGGCTTCCATATCTACCAATTTGGCACCTGGCAACGAGGTCATCAGATCGGTACCGGTGTGGTCCGATAACAGTATCCAGCATTCAATATCAATAAGAAGCAAATAGAGACTGGGTATAACATATTCATCAGGCTAAGAATTCCGGAATGCTAATTTCCAAAACTAAGGCGCTAAATATAAGTAACTATGGGATGGAATATGGCCACACCATGCACCTCAGCATGCAGCGGAATTTGCAGGTGTGAAATTCCATCCCAAAGCCCACATGTCTAAATGAGGATTTTGACGCAGATTTGGAGACAGAAGTAAGTCATTCTGAAATTTGCATCAAATTCCTTTAAGTCACCCTAATATGTTACATGTCAAGTTAATGTTTGCTCCATCTGTAGTCTAAATAGCCCAAGTAGCACAAATAATGTCCTGTTGATTATTATTTTGGAAAAACGGCACATAACTGATAACACCGTGCATGTCTTTGTAGCAAACAATGAAATAAGTCACTGATAATATAGTTCTCCAACCAAACCACATTATTATCTTTCGCGACTCGCCACCTCTACACCGCTAGAAAAAAATGTGCTTGAAGTAAAGGAATACTGTAAGGTAACATGGTTTAATTTGTGTGACTATGTCTTTCGTTAAATCACTGGGGGTTGAATCATTGTCGCTATAAAGCGCTTTCCAATTGGGTGATAAATTAGAATGTGCTGGAGTGCTAATATAAACAATATGATGGAATAAAGGATATAGGAGATAGCAGAGGCATACGTTCTGCATCTCAGTGCTCGGAAAACGTCCAGTATATCTCATGTCAAATCAGTTGTGTCTTCTGGGAACATAACATTCATAATGCCCATTTAATCTGCATTTCTAAATTGTTTATATGCAAAGCTGTAATTCTTGGTGTGATAATTTGTCCACGAGGCTTCCAGAGACGAAAGATTCAATAAATAAATCAATGAAGTCCTTTTATATCATCTCTTTCGCGGCGTGATTAACTCAAGTGCCACAGACTGCATTCACCTAGTCAGACATTTGGCTCAATATTCCTTTCAAGCTTCCTCGTTTTCCGCCCCATTTCTAAAACAATTTTGTATGTGCTTTTCTTAATTACAGGGTAATCTTGAAGAAACCTTTCATCTCTGACAATTTGTTTCTACTAAGAAGAATGCGCATAAACTGGTGCTAGACCTAAGTGTACTCCCCGGGGAAAGTTGGAGGAGATCTCGGTTAACTACAAACGTGTCAATGAATCTAGTTAAAAATGTAGCTCAGTCGGTAATTAGAGGGGTGTTCCATCTTCAGATAGTTCGTTAATTGCTATTAAAAGGTATCACATACCAAGAAGTCTCGAATTTTATGCTGTCTAGAAGAAATTATCTTATCATGATTTTCATCCAAGTGTTTATATTAATTGAATGCATTTTGTATTTCTTCAGGGGTGGATCGGACAAAAATACTTCTAGCAATGTTCATTTGCCCGACCATCGGGTTGTGTGAAGGTAATGTCTTCTACCTGATATGTTCATTGGGTCACCGTATCTTTTATACAGCACGAAAAAGTCAATGAATTGCTCGGTGTAAAAGGACCCTTAGGCAAAATATGTGGACGAGGAGGAAAAAGAGGGGTGGAGCCAAACCCGTACAGTTGTGTTGGTTGTGAAAATGCTGTAAAAGTGGTGAAGAGAGTGAAGTTGTAGCTTCAATAGTGGAGGTGCTGCCTGACCAGATGACGCACCACCTGCTCCTGCCCTGGCTGACCCGCACCCCACAGGCAAACAGATCTAATCATTAACCCTTTTGGGACCCACCAATTGCTTGTATGTTTTAAACACCAGCTGGACTGACGAAGGGGTTATCACCGAAACGCGTTTTCATAAGCTGATCACGTACTTTAATAAATAAAAGAAGAAGTTTTCCACACCTCTGGTTACTTCCTACTTGTTTAACCTGGAGTGTTGTGCCTTCACCACTGCAAGTTTTTTAGTTCTATTCGCTTAGGCAAAATAGACATTGGGACTATCATCTAAAAGTAATTGTAAACAAAAAGTGAAGAATCTGTTGCGGCTAACAGGATAACTTTGTAATCTGACAATGCCCCTGAGAAAAACGTTATCCAAAACTGTTGATTTTAGTGGGATTAGTCAAAAATTGTAGGCTCTGTTGACATCTGCATTATAGGTTTCATTTGATTCCTTCATCACAAATATTGTCGAAGATCCCAAACAAAATGGTGAACATTATTTTGTTGGGAAAATGCATAACACAACGTAATGGAATCCTGATGGGCCCAATTATAGTCAGTGGAGTCTGTAGAGGGTTGCTTGTGTCAGTGATGTTCTAAATCTGGCACTTTGATTTTCATTGCTTATATACAGGTAAGGAAGGTCACATCTAGTGTTGAGCAAACCAAATCAGTAGAACCTCTTTTCGGGTCAAACTCAAAATCAAAGTTTGATTTTGCATGTACACAAACCAAGCTTTCAGCAAAAGTCTATCCGAAATAGGGTTCTACTAGTTCCGTTCGCTCAACACTAGTCCTGAACACTGGTGTATAAAAGTGTCTAAGAGCTATAAAAGCCAATATAACACTCTTAGGCCTCAGTCACACGGGCACATCGGCGCCCGTGTCACTGCAGCCAGCAGACGGACGTACTTGAAGACGGCCGTCTCTCTGCAGCTCCGGGAGGAAGAACATGTGACTGGCTCCATTGCCGGTCATGTGTTCTATGATCAGCGCTGGAGAGAGACGGCCGTCTTCAGGTACGGCCGTCTTTTAACTGTCAGTCACACGGGCGCATCGGCGCCGGTGTACGGATGCCGATGCGCCCGTGTGACTGAGCCCTTGGGGATTTTATGGCTCTAATATAGCATTATACATCAGTTCTAGGGGTTTTAGTTCAAACTAATTTAACCAAAACCGAACTTTTTGCAAAAGCTTGGCAAACCGATGAAAATAAACTTTTTTTTAAATAAGTTTTCTCATCAGTAGTCACATCTGTAACCAAGAAATACATGATTTTTGGTTGTCGACAAACATTTTTAGAATGCAATGGAGTGTAATTTAATGAAAGATGTTCTGACTGTAGCTAACCTTCTTTCACGTAACCCACTGCAGGGTCCAATCTAAAAAAAAAGTTTCACCGACCATCAATATTTGTTGACTTATCTTAACTATGGCCTCTGTAAATGTGAGGATGTGAGACATGATACTACGCCCTTTTGTCCAAACCAATCCCTATAGCTATTTTATCATCAGTTCTATGTAAATATTACCTTTTTAGAACCTTCCTACCTGGAGCACTGCAGCATCAAATGGGGTTTTGAACTACAAAGAACTTTTACATCAAAGATTGTAAACATTGACATGATGTTTGAAGGCACTAGAAAGCAAGTATTTTTGAAAGCAAAAAGGATGAAAAAGTAATAAGTAAACCTTCTGCTTACTAGCCTTCGCTAAATATTTGTTGGACTTTACAGTGCCTAATACAACCGGTCATTGTTAATGCCTTGTGCCTGTCGAAATTGTATGATGGAAGAGATGAGAAGCGGAAAGCTTTATGCAGTATGCACAAAACGTAAAACACAATATCATGATAGATATGTCCCTACTCTACAAGGAGATACTGAGATGAATATTAAAATCCCATCAGCAGTATAGAAAGGCTGGTCAATGTGTTTTCCACAGAGATGTCTACGGAGCTATAGATCTTTGCAGGAACATAACTAAGTTTACAACAAAATATTTATAGTGCAGAAGGTTGGAGGAATGAAATGTAAAATAATGCAACAATCAGCTTGTTTAGTACATGCTATAAAACAAGTGTATGTACTGTGCAAGGCAGAGAAGTAGCCGAACACTGCCGAAAAGGAATATCAAGGAGGCATCATATTGTTTGAACCATAGTTAATGGCAAATTAAACTTAGCCCTGGTTAATGCTTGATGGGTTAGAGCTCTATAGAGGGTGCAGGGGTAGTAGTTGAACCTAAGCCCTGGTGTCTGTGTAAGGGACTGCCCTGAAGTATTAAAAGGATTACTATGGCAATGGGCAGAGATGCACCAAAAGTGGTGTCAAAATGACATATGCACCACAACTTTTGGCAAAGTTTGGTGATACAGCATTTCAGAACATAGCATTTCAGAACAAAAAATATACAGGCACCTTGTACGCACTTTTTCTGGGCTTATGCTGTATGTGGTTTGGACGGCATGAATCTGGTGACAGGTTCCTATTAATATTACTACTAGAGATGAGCGAACCTACTTGGCCACGCCCCTTTTTCACCCGAGCGCCGCGATTTTCGAGTACTTCTGTACTCGGGTGAAAAGATTCGGGGGGCGCAGTGGGTGAGTGGGGGGTTGCAGCGGGGAGTGGGGGGGGGAGAGGGAGAGAGAGGGCTCCCCCCTGTTCCCCACTGCTACCCCCCGCTCCGCCACTCCTCCCCTCACCCCCCTGCTCCCCCCGAATCTTTTCACCCGAGTACGGAAGTACTCGAAAATCGCGGTGCTCGATCGAGTAATTACTCGAAACGAGTATATTCGCTCATCTCTAATTACTACATAATAATATTGTAAGAGTCTGTCCTAAAGGGTTAACTGCAATGGGGGTAGGAAACTTGGTGGTGTAATGACCTCTGATGGCCTGTTCGAAAAACTGCACCCATATATTGTCTTCTATGTGCTGTGTTTTGATTGGCTGCAAGGATGTCATGTGTTGGAAGGTCCTAAGAAAGGAGGAGAGAGAAAAAGGATGAGCATACTTACTGGAAACTTTCAAGAAAAATGCTGCCCTAATATAAAAGTGAGCCATAGGAGCTGTGCAACAGGAGACGTGCAGGAACTCAGTAGAGAGCTGATGTGCTGCTTTGTGCGGCCAGAAGGAATGCAGTAGGACTGTAAAGAGGGCAGAGCCTCAGAGCAGCAAGAACTGAAAGTAGTGCTACAGGTTCAGAGTACAGAGCCTGCAAGAAGCCACTGCTGCATGGGCTAAGCAAAAGCTGAGATCCAGGGAGAGGAACTGTGTGGAGTCCAGAGAGAGCTCAGGATCAAGACAATGATAAATGACTATATTGAGGAGTTTGTTAGCACTGAGTCGTAAGTGAGGTCAGCCTCAGTAAAATTGATTGATGTGCACACCACTGGGAAGCAAATAGTTAGCCAGCAAGTCTCCTGCAGATAGCGACAGGGGCTGCTTGAATGGCTGATACAATATCTGAGCTCAAAAATTCAGATGTGGACTTCTATTAACAAGAGTTGCGCATGAAAGCACAGAGATATTGATACTGGGGTTTCATAGAAAATGCAGTGTTGAGCCTTTATAGACAGACTATATATGACATTACATGGTTTAAATATTTAATTAAAGGGAATTATTTGGTTGCAGCATTATTAATACTGCTTTTTCGATGTTGATACTATCTCATGCTAAGTACAACATTTTATTGTTTTTTTTATTATGCATAAAGTATAATTAACTCCAGGATTTAGATAATTTAGCATTAAGTAGATCTACGGCAAAGGCTAGCTTGCTTACTCATTATCATTCCATCATTCCATTATTCATTTGCATTGTACTGTTTTTAAATAAACATTGCCTATTTGTGTCACTCCTTCTGCTACATTGTATCCAAAATCTGTATTACAATACCAGCACTCGCGACAAAATGACATCCTTGCATAGCTAAAGAGATAATAAAGCAAATGTTGGGATTTATTTAGCTAAACTAGATACAAAAGATACAGTATAGGGAGCTTGGAAGGCTCCAGGTAGCTAAATGAGTATTTTTCAGCTGAAATCCAATAAACCTAATGATAGCATTGTGAATGTTAGTGAAAAAGTCAAAGGCATGAGGGCTATATAGGTAGAAGGAATGATTAAAATGTTGTATACTACACTTTATGTGGATTAAGATTATCAGCCATGGATAATCTTTAGTAAGTAAAAGCGAAATTGCTCTACTTTACAACCAAATGAGTATTTCCTAGCAAACACTGGATTAATATTCAGCTACAGACAGATGGAAGAGCTCTCCACATACATGGCAGAAAATGTTCACTTACTATGCAAACACGGTGGTGTGTGCCCAGTGTTGTACCTAGAAGAGGTAGGGTCTCATAAGGTACAATTAAATGGGTTCCTCATGGTATAGAATTTTGGCACCCATGATAGGAGGATCTGTTGTTTGATTCCCATTGCTTACACTTTAAAATGATCCTTGTACCAATACTCTACTTCCAATGGAGGAAGGTCCTGAATATGATCTTTTTAACCAGTAGCAAAATAGATGGTTCATACATAGATGGGGCTTCCTCTTTCCAAAGACCCCATAGTGGTCATATGGACTGCCTCAGGGGTATGTACAACAAACTTGCACCTTCACATAGCATGAACACTGATTTATTAGGCACCTGCTGAAACAGCAAATACCCCAGGATCTGTCAGGATTAGTTGAGGACTGTAAATTTGGGTGCACACACTGGCCTATTAAGAGGCAGTCTAAGTTCATGCGCGCACTCTACATACTGCAGTGAAAGCTGGGCTGGGACCTAGGAGGTCATGATGCCTGCCATGGATTTATAGGACCAGGAAGATGGGGACTACAGCTGTCCTGTAGGAGAAGGTACTTTCCAACTGACTAGGACATGTCTGTTAACAGATATTTTCTTTACCTTGAACTTAGACCATATTGCGTTGGTACAGTAGCTTGCTATTGTGTATGCAACATTTTCGATGACCAATATTATTAAAGGATTTCAAGTTATCCCCAGGGGCAAGCAAAGTTTAACTTGACTGTGATACCTTCAGCGACAAGTAATCTTAGCTTAAACAATTTAAAAGCTATTGTTATTTTATCTTAACACAACATATCCCGTTGTAAAGCAACTGGAAAGGTAAACAAATTGTGGTCTGAAAATTACAATAAGTTGCTAAAAGTAAAGTTAAACTTTTCTGTGTCTGCAGAATGTATCCAACAAGTAACTAAGAATATAGAACATGATTTAACAAAAATACATTAAAAAAATGAGTGGCGTGATTTTCGTGTTCATGATTTGTGACAGATCAAGAGACTCATTGTAAAAGAGAATTTTCTGATTTATTGTGGAATCTAGCTGATATACCCAGACTCGCCCGAGTTAATTTGATCCAGGTGTTTACATGTTGTTTGCACGGAAAAGAAAAATTGATGAAGTCAAGGTTACTTTAGAGTAACTAAGAAATAAAATATGTATACACATAGAGGAGCATTAGATTCTCCTCAGGCTGCATGTACCGATGTCCCTCTGCAGAATGTGCCACCTCTCCTACTCTCCTCATTCAGGACCTAAAGGATGCTCACGCCAAATTTCCCACTTGTACGACACCAAGAAGTTACATTACATAGGGGTGCTCTTACTTTTGCAATTAGCATTTAATAATCAAGTTGTGACCCCTTTGCTTTTCCTATTTAGGACCTATAGAATGGTCATGCCAAATTTCATGTCTGTATGACACTGCAAAGTTACATTACATAGGGGTGCCAATACTTTTGCACTTAGCATTGAATAATCAAGTTGTTACCCCTTTACTTTTCCTATTTAGGACCTAAAGAATGCTCCTGCCAAATTTCATGTTTGTTCAACATCGGGAAGTTACATTACATAGGGGTGCCAATACTTTTGCACTTAGCATTGAATAATCAAGTTGTGACCCCTTTACTTCTCCTATTTAGGACCTAAATAATGCTCCTGCCAAATTTCATGTTTGTGCGACACCAGGAAGTTAGAGAATTAGATTTTGCATTTTACACAGGGGCGCCAATACTTTTGCACTTAGCATTGAATAATCGAGTTGTAACCCATTTGCTTTTCCTACTTAGGACCTAAAGAATGATCATCCCAAATTTCATGTTCGTACGACATGGGGAAGTTAGAGAATTAAATTTGGTACATCACACAGAGGTGCCAATACTTTTGCACTTATCATTGAATTTTCAAGTTGTGGCCCCTTTACTTCTCCTATTTAGGACCTAAAGAATGCTCCTGCCAAAATTCATGCTTGTGCGACACCAGGAAGTTAGAGAATTATATTTGGTTCATTACACAGGGGTGCTAATACTTTTGCACTTAGCATTGCATAATCAAGTTGCGACCCCTTTACTCTTTTTATTTAGGACTTAAAGAATGCTTCTGCCAAATTTCATGTTTGTATGACATCGAGAAGTTAGAGAATAAGATTTTGTACATTACACAGGGGTGCTAATACTTTTGCACCTAACAGTGAATTTTCGAGTTGTCACCCCTTTACTTTTCCTATTTAGGACTTAAAGAATGTTCCTGCCAAATTTCATGCTTGTACGACATTAGGAAGTTAGAGAATTAGTGGCGAGTCAGTCAGTCAGTCAGTGAGGGCTTTCACCTTTATATATAGAGATATTAAACTGTTTCTTGCAGTTTATTAAAAGCCAGGCGAAATCCATGAGGGCATGTTCCTTCGTTACTCTACGAGAGGTAAGGTATATTCGTTGTTTATTGAACAGAATATAAAGCAAAAGCAGGATCACATTACCTTGGCATTAACACAGCTATTTGGGTTCAAAAACAATGAGAACAACAGCAGGGAGCAGCCAAAACATTTTTTTCCCGTAGACCTGCTGAATGTGTCACAACCATCAATTCTACGTCTAAGGGTTTAGCAATGATTCTTTCTATTACTAGGTAAGGTGTGTTATTTACTAGGGGATACTGAGCTCTGAAATTAGTTGATGACATCTTACCGCTTTTTGTTTTTCACTTTAGCACCTGAGCTGAATGATGTTGGTAGACATTGCCAATATAACAAAAAATTGTAGACTCAGATCACACTATGATTTATCCCCATGTGAGGCCTATGTCTGTACACAAAAAAAGAAAAACCCTGATATACTGTAGCATAAATGTATGCTATTATTATCCAAACATATAGCAGAAGAGTTAACATCTCCATATGTAATTCCCGTGGAGATGTAGCAAAGTTTAATAGAACTTGATAACTTTCCATGAGTTATCTTCTCTTAGACCATCGAACAGCTATTGTTATCCTGACACAACAAAATACATTTAAAAACAGCTGAGAGGACAAATAAATTGTGGCAAATAACTTATTCTAAATGCATTAAGTCACAAATTAGATAGATATGAGATAGATAGATAAATAGATATGTGATAGGAGATAGATAGATAGAAAGATATGAGATAGATAGATAGATAGATAGATAGATAGATAGATAGATAGATAGATAGATAGATAGATAGATAGATAGATAGATAGATAGATAGATAGATAGATAGATAGATAGATAAGTAGATAGATAGATATGAGAGACAGATAGATAGATAGATAGATAGATAGATAGATAGATAGATAGATAGATATGAGAGACAGATAGATAGATAGATAGATAGATAGATAGATATGAGATAGATAGATATGAGATAGATAGATATGAGAGACAGATAGATAGATAGATATGAGATAGATAGATAAATAGATAGATAGATATGAGAGACAGATAGATAGATAGATAGATAGATAGATAGATAGATAGATAGATATGAGATAGATAGATCGATAGATAGATAGATAGGAGATAGATAGATTGATAGATAGATAGATAGATAGATAGATACTGAGATAGAAGGATAGATACTGAGATAGATAATGAGTATAAGAAAGTAAATTGTGGCAAATAACTTATTCTAAATGTGTTAAGTCACAAATTAGATAGATAGATAGATAGATATAAGATAGGTAGATAGATAGATAGATAGATAGATAGATAGATATGAGATAGATAGATAGAAGGATAGATAAATAGAAGGATAGATAGATATGAGATAGATAATTAGATAGATATGAGATAAATAGATAGATAGATATTAGAAACAGATAGATATAAGATAGATAGATAGATATTAGAGACAGATAGATATGAGATATATAGATAGATAGATAGATATGAGATAGATAGATAATGAGTATAAGACAGTGGCCAACTGAATATTATAGCAATGGAAGTCATTAAACAATTTAAGTAAATAAGATAGATAGATAGATATGAGATAGATAGATAATTAGATAGATATGAGATAGATAGATAGATAGATAGATAGATAGATATGATATAGATAGATAGATAGAAGATAGATAGATAGATAGATATGAGAGACAGATAGATAGATAGATAGATAGATAGATGGATAGATAGATATGAGATAGATAATTAGATAGATAGATAGATAGATAGATAGATAGACAGGAGATAGATAGATAGCTACTGAGATAGAAGGATAGATACTGAGATAGATAATGAGTATAAGAAAGTAAATTGTGGCAAATAAATTATTCTAAATGTGTTAAGTCACAAATTAGATAGATAGATAGATAGATAGATATAAGATAGGTAGATAGATAGATAGATAGATAGATATGAGACAGATAGATAGAAGGATAGATAAATAGAAGGATAGATAGATATGAGATAGATAATTAGATAGATATGAGATAAATAGATAGATAGTAGGGATGAGCGAACGTGTCCGTTACGGACACATCCGCACCCGGACACCGGCTTTGCCGAACACTGCAGTGTTCGCGCGTAAGTGTCCGGGTGCCGCCGGGGGGCGGGGAGATGCGCGGCGGCGCGGGCGGCAGTAGCGGGGAACAGGGGGGAGCCCTCTCTCTCTCCCTCTCCCCCCCACTCCCCGCCGCACCCCCCCCCGCGCTGCCACGGCGGCCCCCGAACTTTTTCGCCCGAACACTGAAGTGTTCGCAAAGTTCGGTGTTCGGGCGAAAAAGGGGCGGAGCCGAACGTGTTCGCTCATCTCTAATAGATAGATATTAGAAACAGATAGATATAAGATAGATAGATAGATAGATATTAGAGACAGATAGATATGAGATATATAGATAGATAGATAGATAGATAGATAGATAGATAGATAGATAGATAGATAGATAGATAGATATGAGATAGATAGATAATGAGTATAAGACAGTGGCCAACTGAATATTATAGCAATGGAAGTCATTAAACAATTTAAGTAAATAAGATAGATAGATAGATATGAGATAGATAGATAAGAGATAGATAGATAGGAGATAGATATATAGATATGAGATAGATATGATATAGATAGAAGATAGATAGATAGATAGATATGAGAGACAGATAGATAGATAGATAGATATGAGATAGATAGATAGATAGATAGATAGATAGATATGAGATAGATAGATAGATAGATACAATATAGATAGATAGATATGAGATAGATAGATAGATATGAGATAGATAGATAAATATGGGATAGATAATTAGATAGATAATGAGTATAAGAAAGTGGCCAACTGAATATCATAGCAATGGAAGTCATTAAACAATTGAAGTAAATTAAGTGTTGTAGGATATGAGTATTATTTCTGGGAATAGTTGTGGCTATTTGAGGTCTCTAGTTGATTCTCTAACTACCCTGTCTTTTTCCCCTTATCACAACTGTCATGCAGTATATTGGTATGAATGATGTTCCTTCTTTCCCACCAATACTCATATAATATTATGTAATGTCCATCATTCTTTTTTTATTCATACCCCCTGTATTATTATTTTAAAAAGTTAAATCAAATAAATATGAAACTTTTTAATGTTGATCCTAAGTGTTCCCGCCTGCAGCCAATAATTCAAAAACAAAAAGAATCTTAAAGGGAACCTGTCAGCGTGAACATGCTATCCAAACTGCATGCAGCAGTAGGAGGAGCTGAGAAGATTGATATATACAAGAATTAGTTAATAATTATCTGCATTCTGACTGTAGAATTTATTTCAACTTTCAGAAAAGACAAATAAATTACATTGGGGGACACAATTTTTACTGACTGAGGCACCCGTGTTACTGCTGGAGGAAGACGGCCATACCTCAAGACAGACGTCTCTCTGCAGCGCCAGGAGAAAGAACATGTGACCGGCTTCATTGCTGGTCATATGTTCTTTCTTCAGCGCTGCAGAGAGACGTCCGTCTTGAGGTACGGACGTCTTCTTCCTGCAGGAAGGGCTCAGTCACATGGGCATATCGGCGCCTGTGTACGGCTGCCGATGCGCCCGTGTGACTGAACCCTGGGATGTTAAAAGCCTTTTTTGGGGTATTTTGGGGTTGCAGATTCTGAAAGTGACATTAGTTTTACTTCATCAGAAAATCACTCATGCTTACCTCACCAAGACAATCTGGAAATATGACCAAATGACGGTGCAGGTAATGCAGTTTCATGCTACATGTTGCAGCCAAGTGTGCAAAAAGAAGTGGGCATAAAGAAGTGGGCTTACATCCACATACATCGATGTCCTTCACATTCACCAAATAAAAGTAACAATCATCACTTTAGTTTTTCTGTTCCTGCTATACAATTGTTATACCAAATTTCAGGCACTTCCTTTTCGCGTCTGTCCACGTTCGCAGATGCTCTATACATTTTTTATACAAAGCATGAGGTGCCCAAGGCTTATCTTGGTTTCCTAGTTTGACTTTCAAAATAGGCCAAATACTCTGTTTATAGAAAGTTAGTTATGGCCTTTCTATGCTGAGGGAACATCCCTCCCCCTCCCCCCGCAAATGGAAAAAAAAAACAGTATGATGTTGACATTTTCTTAATGATGAAGCCATGTCAACACTTGTAACAGAAATTAAACACATCAGAACATGTAGAATACACATGCAAACAACAACATCAACAGAACATCATAAGTAGCATGAATACTAATAGTAAACAAATGCTGGTAGGAAAACAAAGTAACCATAAGAGAACAATAGATGATGGCATCAGCAATATCTCAAAAACTAGAGCTCCTAGAACAAAGTGGAGAGCTGCATAAAAACACCAAGAATACCAAGAATTTTTTGCCGTTCCCCAGTTATTTTTCAACATAATCTCCCAGCTCTTTAAGGGGTTGTCCCGCGCCGAAACGGCTTTTTTTTTTTTTCAATAGGCCCCCTGTTCGGCGCGAGACAAACACAAGGGATGGGTTAAAAAAAAAAAAGTTTAGTACTTACCCGAATCCCCGCTCTGCGGCGACTTCTTACTTACCTTACCAAGATGGCCGCCGGGATCTTCACCCACGATGCACCGCGGGTCTTCTCCCATGGTGCCCCGTGGGCTCTGTGCGGTCCATTGCCGATTCCAGCCTCCTGCTGGAATCGGCACACGTGACGGGGCGGAGCTACGCGATTATGCGTAAAAGGGGGCGGAGCCAGAACGCCGCTCGTGCCGAGACCCAAGAGACCCAAGAGAAGGGAGAAGACCCTTCTGCGCAAGCGCGTCTAATCGGGAGATTAGACGCTGAAATTAGACGGCACCATGGAGACGGGGACGCTAGCAACGGAGCAGGTAAGTGAATAACTTCTGTATGGCTCATATTTAATGCATGATGTATATTACAAAGTGCATTAATATGGCCATACAGAAGTGCTTACCCCCATTTGCTTTCTCGGGACAACCCCTTTAAATATACTTTGTCCATCTGTCAACAAGTTATCGTATTCCCTCTTTAAAAAAATGTTTCGGCTGAGCTGCGAGCCATGAATGCACCGCTGTCTTCATCTCTTCATTAGACGTGAATCTTCATCCTCTTAGGGCTTCTTTCAGGGAGCTAAACAGGTGCTCGTCTGATGGGGCTAGATCAGGACTGTAGGGGGGATGTTTTAACACCTCAAAAAAAAGTTTTTGGAGAGTGTCAACAGTATGGGCGGTGGTGTGTGAATGTGCATTGACTGCAATACTGTATGTGATTGTTCTCAGTAAGACAAACCAAGTAATCTTGTAGATAGGATACCTTTTAATGGCTACCAAAAATACATGATGTTATAGTAAGCTTTCAAACCCACTCAAGGTTCTTCCATTAGCCTGAGGAAGAACTCGGAGGTCCGAAAGCTCGCTATAACATCACCTATTTTTGGTAGCCATTAAAAAGGTATCATATCTACTAGATTACTTTGCTTCTCTTGCTAGTAACAATCACTCTTTCCTCCACTGGCTAACACGGTGCCAAACTTTTTTCGTTTTGTCATGCAACAACACAACACCCGTGCATACCAGTCCTCTGCATTTTTGGCTTCAGCTCTTTGGTGATCATCTCCCTGTTATGACCAATGTTGATTGTTGAACCTTTTCTTTCATGCAAATGACAAGTTGGGCAGCCATTTTTCCTTGCATTACAGTCACAAATTAACTGACGTAAGACGTTCAAACTTGCACATCAGTGACTGGTGAGACAGCAACCTACAGCAGAAAGTTGACAAAACAGTGCGGCCAACTGAAGTTTTTATATAACTGGAGGGCTGGTAATACTTTTTGATTCGCCACGTAGTTTTATGGGGAAAAAAACTCAGTATAACTTGTATGTTACCCATTGAAACCTCTGCACATTCTGAGTTTAGAAGTCCAGTGTGTGGTGCTATTAGTAATTAACAGCTAGCTTTGTACCGTGTTTCTCCGAAAATAAGACAGTGTTTTATATTAATTTTTGTTCAAGAACAACTTTTTTTTACATGTATAGCTGCTTGGACACTATTTAAATTGACTTTTTAAATTAACTGTTAGCAGGGCTTACTTTTGGAGTAGGGCTTATATTTCAAGCATCCTCAAAAAGCCTGAAAAATCATTTTGCATCCTTAAAAATTCTGGAAAATCATGCCATGTCTTATTTTCAGGGAAACAGGGTATGTGCAGTCATACACAGCTGTCAACCACTAATAGGACCGCCCACTGCACCCCCAAGCCCAGATTCAAATGAATAAAATGCAAGTTACACTAAATGACCCCTATAGTACTATATATCGATCTGTTCAGCTCATCCTGCTCTATGACATACCGTCTGCAGTTAGGATGGCATTTACAAGCTGACAGGTTCACTTAAAGGAAAAGGAAAATGTTGGGAATCACCCAAATGGGGAAGGAGGGGGGGAGGGTTGATAAGCCAGCATCCCAAATTTGTCCTACAGCCTATCTCCGAAAAGAATGTGCAAAACAGTGTCTTCGATTCCCAGTAATAAATTCCGTCCTGCACTCCAATCCTTCTTGCAGAATTCTTAGAACCATGTATATTTTCCATTTTAATAACCTTTCTAACTTCAAGGTACATCGCCGATCGTACTTTACGTGTCCTTATACTGCATGAATATATTTTTGTTTTCTATAAATATTGTTTAGTGTCAAACCATGAGTCCATCCGGCGATGCCGTGCTGCTTGATGTTGTGAATAATATGGCTGTGGTGCCTAATCCTTATTCACTTTTATGTGGTGGAATATACCCAAGGCAATTTAGTATTTGTGCTACACAGACTTATTGCAGGAGTAAATGGATAATACACAATCTCCCGCTGTCTGCTATCCCTGCAAAAATGAAAGGGAAATGTTTTTGTGGTCTAAATAAACAGAATCCTTCTCATGTATCGGATGGAATAAAACTAAAACTTTGGAGTTAAACACAAAAAAACCCAAAATAATCAAGATAAAGTTAAAACTCATACACCCAAGGAAGATGAATGGGAGTAAAAATTGTTAAGCATCATTATGATACTTGAAGACCTTTACCACTCTTAAAGAGTTTGTGCTGTGAAGGGTGAAACCCCCGTCTCACCTTTATTCCTGTTATTTATGTTTGTTTACAAATGATTGGATGTTTATTAAATATGTCAGGTGACTACAAGTGGTTTGATGGAAGTGGATGGAGAGAGAGGTCAGCATCATCTTCTTTTTGGCTCAGTAGGTGAGAAAGCAGTGTGACAAGTAGATGCGTTCCAGCTGGCTCAAGACCCCAGTGTAGAAGGTAGGGGCACACATTGGTCGCCTCTGCTGGGAGCTTTATAGACAGAGTTCTAACAGGAGGGAAGATGGAGGTAGAGAAAGGCATTTCAAGTGTACTGTCCGAATCTCTCACGGGCCACAGTGGGGGGACAAGTTGTGATCTGGCTAAGGTCGCATGCACACGGCAAAGCAAGATTCCGCATGCAGAATGCCGCAGTGGAATCTGGCCCTGACCATGGCTGGCGAACCTGCGTACCTGTCGTTGTCGTCTTTTTCTGTACTGCAGTGTGTCCAGCCGTCACACATGTGCAGTACAGATTTTCCCATGCCGTCGCTAGCCGATGATGTGGGTTTCCCCACCTTTCTGCAATTTGCAGAAGAGCCGCGGGTCGGACAACTTCCATTAACTTCAATGGAAGACAAACATGTAGGGGCCCACAGAAAAATGGAGCATGCTGAATTTTTCCTTCGTGAGCAGAAATCACAATTAAATTAATGAAAAATCACTTTGCCATACAATGGTATGGGCAGCATTTGCTGTGTAATCCGGGGGCAGACACCCGCCGTGGATACCACAATTCAAATCCGCCCATGTGCATGAGGCCTAATATGAATTGTTATCTGGTGGTTACATTCTCTCGCAAAAAGATGTGGTATGGAAGTAATCGTTGTTCGAGCTCAGGAAGACCTAGGCCTGTGGCCTGCATCCGTGACTTCTTCCAAAGCTACGGTTCTCCCCATAATCCTCCAAAAAAGCGACAGTTTCTGGAATCTTCTGGCGCTGATCTCAAGAAACCCTGTAAGAATCCGGTGGTAGGTGATTTCCACTGCAGGGGAAATATAGTATTACAAGACAGCCAATCATATGAAATGCTGTCCTGTAATAACAAAGATAGCACATGATCCACACATATGGGAGTCGCTCTTATGCAATGGCTCCCTTCTGATCATAGAGGGGGGTCTTGAACAGGGAACTCCGCTCTATGATGTTCCAATGCTAAACTAGAGTATATGAACAGGGAATGCCAAATAAATGAATGGGTCTCCTTCTGTCTATTGTGTCTATGACCAATGTGGCTGCTGTAAATCAATCCTTGTAAAGCAACCCTGAGGCTCGTGTTCTATAGGTTGGTCTTATATAAGAAACAATGGAATAAGATGAGCCAAATATAAGAAGAGGCACAGAAGAGGACAGGTTATGAGGTTGCGGACAACCTTGTGTGCCATTGATAGCATTTGAACTGTATGTTTTGGACAATGGGTCACCAGTGAAGTAATTGGCTGAAGGAAGAGGTAGAGGAATAATAAGGGGGAGGTGGATTAGCCGGATGTCAATGTTGAGGATGGATTGGAGGGACACAAGAATGTTAGATGGGAGGCCAAAACGTAGCTTGTTACAGTGGTCTAGGTGGGATGCTTAGGGCATGCACTCACATTTATTTTACATCTAGGATCAGTAATGCTCATCATCTTATATATCTCAAATCTGTATGTATCTGTATGATATCTTCACCATTGTATATGTCATAGAGCTATATGGGGTTATCAACAATCCAAAGGCATCCATAAAATAGATAGACAGACAGAACATTTTGATCCTTATATTGTACTTCATATATAAATAGGACTTTGACTGACACCATAAACAATGCCATAAAGGAACACTCCAGGCCAATCTGATATGCTGTGTTAAGCCTAGTACAGGCCTCATAGGGTGGTGCACAGCATGGAGATCCTCTATTTGATGTCCCTCTCTTCGATAAGCCCTACACTATTAATTTTCCCAGAGAGCTCCTCTTTAATTAGCTACCAACAGAAACAACATCCTTCCAACTATCTGCGCTCCTTCTCCACCCGTTCTTTGCACCTCTTAAAAAGTATCATTATCCTCGGTTTTTATGTCAATAGAAATTAATTTAGTCTCTTTTACAGCAGAGTCTATAAATTTCTGTTACCTCAAAATGGGTGAGCAGAAAAATATCAGCCATACAGAATGTGCATTAAGACCAGCGATGTATCACAGTACGACATTTCCTTTCAAGTGAAGGGAAAATAGCAATTTAAAAAAACAGTAGACAGCCCCTCTGCCATATACAACCCACACTGTTTCATTAAGCAGTGCATGCAGTCAGAACACTACTTAATTAATCCTCGGGAACTACAAGAAGGACTATTAACAGTTGACATGATTTATCCTCCAACTTGTCACAGGCACATTCAGCCATACACTGGGAAAGTTTTACTACATTTGTACTATGGAGCTTCCTGTTTGCATTGTAGATTCGACCTGTCAATGTCTGGAGCTTATACCGGTTTTATTGGCTGAAGGCAAACGGTGAGAAATCAGCCGATGAATTGGGTAAGAGTATGTGACATCAGCATAGAATTTTGTAATATACATCCCTCGCCTCAGTGGTTTCACCAGACCCTAGAGAATTAATAGGAAGATTATGGTTTCAACTCACAAAATATCTCTGTTCACTGAGGGCAAGGTACGAGGAAATACTATAATAAGACATGTGTAGTGATTGAATGTAATTAAATAGCAATTCCATGTAGAATCGTTCCATAATACACAATCTGCACCAACATTCGGAGTAGATCCCAAGGTGTCGATTTTTAATAGTAGAATAGCAGGTCAAACAGGTACCATTTTGAATCAGTAGTTATAATCTTCCTCTTACTTATAAAGAAATGAAGGGATAGTGACCAATGACATATGGTCCATAGAGGTACACCATGTAGCTGTTATGGGGCCCATGCGGAGTGGGGATCCAGAGATGAATGGTTCCACCCACTTTTCTTTTGATTGAATCGAAATAGGGCAAGACTTCCCTATTGAAAGCTAGAGGATTGATAAATATCTAAAGGGTCATGCAAAGGGGTGGAAAGGGAATGAAAACCCAGACCCTTCTGTCCTGGATGCTTAAATCCAGCAGCTTAATAAGGGACCAATTTTGACCTTTGCCACAGGGTCTTCTCTTTTTTATATACATCACTCATAGTAACTCTTTAGCCCAGGTGCAGAGGTCAAACTTGAAGCGCTCAATGCACAATAGGGTCCTCAACTATCAGGTGCCATTTATAATACTTGTGCCATGTCATGTAGCAAAAGTACCTTCGGGCCCCCTAAGTACCATGGCGTGGGTGCAACTCCTACCTCTATAGCTATGCCTCTGCCCAGGGGGAAAGGACACCTATAGATGTAGCAATGTTAACTTTGATTGCAATTGCACATTGTAGTGTAGTGTATCATGCCTCCACTCCTTATGCAGTGCAGTGGCTATTCTTAATGAATAATAACAGCTGTGCTACCTGAACAGGTTAGTGATCATGGTGCACCTACGCTATTTGCATGTCATCCATCAAGGTTTGAGCTGCTACATCCGAAGACTCTGATCCCAGATTGATCTATATAAAATTAAAATACATTAAAGGGGTTGTCCCGCGAAACAAAGTGGGTCTATACACTTCTGTATGGCCATATTAATGCACTTTGTAATGTACATCGTGCATTAATTATGAGCCATACAGAAGTTATTCACTTACCTGTTCCGTTGCTAGCGTCCTCGTCTCCATGGTGCCGTCTAATTTTCAGCCTCTAATCGCCGGATTAGACGCGCTTGCGCAGTCCGGTCTTCTTCTTTTCTGAATGGGGCCGCTCGTGCCGGAGAGCGGCTCCTCGTAGCTCCGCCCCGTCATGTGCCGATTCCAGCCAATCAGGAGGCTGGAATCGGCAATGGACCGCACAGAAGACCTGCGGTCCACCGAGGGTGAAGATCCCGGTGGCCATCTTCACCAGGTAAGTAAGAAATCACCGGAGCGCGGGGATTCAGGTAAGCACTATCCGGTTTTCTTTTTTAACCCCTGCATCGGGTTTGTCTCGCGCCGAACGGGGGGGCTATTGAAAAAAAAAAAAAAACGTTTCGGCGCGGGACAACCCCTTTAAGCTAAGAATTTTTATGTTTCTGGGGAAGTTGACTAATATGTCTACTGTAGCAGTTCCTTTTTGCATAGGGAAAGACTAGAAGCAATGGGGTGAAACTGAAAGGGAGGAGACACAAATTTGATATTAGAAAAAAACTATCTGACAGTGAGGGTGATCAATGAGTGGAACAGGTTACCACGGGAGGTGGTGAGTTCTCCTTCAATGGAAGTCTTCAAACAAAGGCTGGACAAATATCTGTCTGGGATGATTTAGTGAATCCTGCACTGAGCAGGGGGTTGGACCCGATGACCCTGGAGGCCCCTTCCAACTCTATGATTCTATAATTCTATGTTGTTGCTTATCTTTCTAAGAGATATAAATAGCAAATCTGCCTTCCCATGCCTTAGGCCGGATTCACATGACTGTATATGTGTACGCACAATATGCAGTGAATAAAACCCATTGATTTCAATAGGTTCGTTCACATGCACATATTTTCCAACGCATTTAGGTCCTGCAGAAAAAAAAAAAAATAGCAAGCTCTTTTTTCTTGCGCATTTGTGTACAAAAAGACCCCATAGAAATCAATGGGGATGCACAAATGTGTGCAAAATGCACTAGGAGATTCGTGAAATATTGTGCAATTGTGCAGGAAAAAGAACATTTCTTGAAATTATTAGACTAATCGCTGGGAGCATTGTGTGTATTTTTTTGTTTGCACAATGGTGCATGACCTACATGTGCAAAAAGTACAGTAAATTACACCAACATGCTAAAAAGCAACATTAGTTCCGCAAAGACACTGTGCTCATGCGTGTGGGAATACACACACACTTGTGTGAATCCGGCCTTACTCTTGTATTTCTTTGTAGGTTGCCATGCAGTTTTCCCATAAATACGCAGCTATATTCAATGGTCACACTCGCCTGTGGAGCAGTATGGTGGAGGTGCTATGTGCAAATTCAGGTCCTTACCACCACAGGCTCTTCAGTAGCATCAAACACGAGAGAAGATAGAATTGCAAGCCACACTGATTCCAAATAAGTAGTACATTTTATGTACATCATCAGGTTTTCATGCAAAATGTACCTGTAGCAACCTTTTGGACATTGTGCCCTTCAGAATTATTTGGGGGAGTAAGGTGGCCAGAGCAGAAACCCATGAGTTGTACTTCAGAGTATTTGGATGAGTAAGGTGGCTGGTGCAAAAACTCATGAGTAGTGATGAGCAAACTTTTTCAAAAAGCTTGGCACAGTCCGAATTAGTTCAAACTGAATGAGAAGTTAACTAAATCTAGTTGCTAACATGGTCTGAGAGCAATAAAAGCCATGTATAGTGTCCTACATCTCTTGTATGGGTCTTAAACAGTGTTATACACCAGTGTTCAGGCCTAGTTGTAAGCAAACCAAAGCGGTGGAACCCTGTTTCAGATGGAACATTGCTAAAAGCTTGGTTCAAGTTTGTGCTTGAAACAAAGTTCTACTGGTTTGGTTCACTCAACATTACTCATGAGTTGTACTTCGGGCTATATGGGTAAGTAACTTGGCTGGAGCAAAAATTCATAAGTTACATTGAAGGCTATTTGGGTGACCGGAGCAGAATCCCATGGGTTGGGTTTGTTCTCTAGCCACTTCCTCTCACAAAAATGCCTTAGAATGTTTAAAATGTTGCAACATCTACTTTCTGCGTGAAAACATGATGGATGTACTTCTTTATTGCAATCCAAGAATGAATTGCCCCATTATTCTCCTCTCTTGTTGATGAGTCTCATAAATAGATATAAACTTATTAAACAAAGCAAATGTTGATAGTAATAGTGGGTATGTAGCTAGAGTATCTCAGGTAGAATGGAAAATTTACTTAAAGGTGTGGTGCAAGCTTGCACAACCTCTCCCAGAAAGCAGTGCCCGGGGTGAAGAGCTACTTTCCCCAGATCCGGCTCTCAGCATCCTTGGCAATCAGCTGATTTTGCTGGGAGTAGACACAACCTGTCACATACTCCTCTGCAGCGAATGCTGCAGGGGACATATAGTATTAAAGGGGCACCATTCATATGAATGGCCGTCCTGTAATGCCAAAGCAGCAGCTGGTTCACCAGAATGGCAGCTGCTTTTTCGGAGTGACTCTCTGTTCTGGTTCATAGAGAGGTCCTGAGCAGCATATGAATAGGTGTTGTGCGTTTTGTACAACCCCTTTGAGGCCTCATGTCTACGGGCACGCACGGTTTCCAAGTGTGGAATCCCGCAGCAGTTTTCCACCCATGCCCGCAGCTATGAGGCCTAAAACATTTTCTTACCTGTCCAGATCCATTGCAGGTCTTCTCTGTCCACGGTCGGATCTTGTTTCTTCAGCATTGCATATGCGCTCAGTACGCTGGCCGCCATGCCGCGCGCATCAGCAGTACATTTTTTTTTAACTCTTGCTTTCCCGCAGATCCACGGCACGTCCACAGTGTCATCTGCGGGTGTGCCAGGGATTGGACGGCTTCCACTGACTTCAATGGAAGCCGTCAGTGTGGGATCCACAGAAAAATGGAGCCTGCTGCAATATCTTCCCATGCATGCGATCTGCATGCCAGGAAAAAATAACATCTGCATGGTTTTAATTATTTTGCGGACACTAATGCTTCCCTATGGGCGGCTTGATTTGCAGATCCCCCACGTGGTGCCCCGCACTGGTTCCACAAATCAAATTTGCCCGTGCACATTGGGCCTAAATGTTAAATTTAAAAATACCCCAGCTATGACACAGCTAATGCGTTCGTCTCTTTGCTTGGCTTTGATTGGTTCCTGCTGTTATGTTTTATCAGCATATTTGCATATTTCTCTCACTTTCTAGTTATTTGCTACAACTTTTGCTCAAAGTAATGCAATGGGTAAGAAAATAAAGTTACAAGTATATTCATTGTTAACAGTCTATGGCTGGAGTTAGATTTTCACCGTACTATCACCATAAATCCGAGAGATTAACAAAACACATCATCTAGGGAAGTACATAAAAAAAATCCTGAGACAGCCGCAGGGCTTGTGATCTGGAAAAAAATGAAGCTTAGTGCAATTTCTTTGTACAGAATCCTACTGATTCCAGGACCACCCTGGATTAAACAACTCATGAATAAATGAGAGTCACAGCAAAGGCATCCTCGATTTATCCGGAAGTTGGAGGGACATTTACATGCTCGGCACACTCAACCCTGACAAAAACATTTTCCTACAAAATGTGTTACCTGAAACCAGTCACAGGTTTATTATTGAACGGATGCTGCAAATGGATATTGACAACTAATTCCAAAATTGAAATATTATAGATTGTTAACAGCAATTTAGTCGATGGGATTTTACTGTAATCTGTCAAGTTCTAAAATCACCCTTAGTAAGAATAACGGTACTTTATATCTGTCGTCACTTTTTTAATATATACCATTTGACATTATCTTGCAGGCTATTGTCTGGTTATATCAACTGAATAATATTAGGAATATTTATGTTTTGGAAAAATAAAAAGAGTTTAAGAAATAAATAGTATTCTTTTTACGCATCTGTATTGGTGAAACAGTTGTGAAATTAATTTAAAAAGTGGTGACAGATAATCCACAAGTACCAAAATAACAACTGCTGAATATCAATCGAATGATGCCGGATTTACACCCTTAGGTTCCAGCACACTAGTGTATTTGCAGACCGTGTGCTCCTCGTGTTAATCCACGGACAGCACTGCCCTATTAGAGGGCTATGAGGACATGTACGCTGATGTTTTTTTCACATGGAATGTTGGTCCGTGTGAAAAATTCCATTGCATGTCTTATTCCCTTTGGTATCACAGATTAGAAGTAGGACAGGCTAATGCATGTAAGGGCTTAGTCACACGGGCGTTTTTTCGTGCGATTTTTTTGTGTGCAAAACTGATGCGCACAAAAAATCGTGTGATTGAAGCCAGCATCACGGCTTAAAAAAACGCTGCTAGCCAAAGGGCTCGGTCACATGGGCGCTGCCCGCTATCCTCTGCCACAGCTGTGCCACAGCTGTGGCAGAGGAGAACGATGTTCGCCCATTGAATTCAATAGAGCCGGCAATACAGCTCCATTAAAAGCAATGGGCTGCTGGCAAGCGCTGTATTAATTTTCGGGGAAGGGCTTCAAATATAAGCTGTTCCCTGAAAACCATCCAAAAAAAGTGTAAAAAAATATAAAAATATATATACTCACCTTTTTGCAGCTGCCGGAGATCAGCCGCGTCCAGCCGACTCTTCTCCTGATTTAAAATCCCCGCCTGCTGAATGCGCTGCCTCTGATTGGTCACTGCCCTCAGCCAATCAGAGGCAGCTCTCACTCACCCAATCATGAATTCATGAATAGGTGAGTGAGTGCTGCCTCTGATTGGCTGAGCACTGGGACCAATCAGAGGCAGCTCTCAGCTATTGAATAACGTAGAGAGTCTATGCACTGTCAGATTCATGTTGCACATGAACCTCTTGGGCGCAACTTGCACTCACAGGAAGTAAGCACCTTGCCTAAGGTCATATTTATATGGCTGATTATGGGCTGTGCCGGGATTTCTCAGGTGCAATTTGCATCGGACAGCACACGGATGCATGTCATGGGCAATAGATATTGCAGATCTGATTCTTGTCACGTGAATAGCCTAATTCTAAGTGCTAGACATGAAAAAGGCATACAGCCCTCGGATGATAAAATCAGAATGGGCCCTTAGCATGTCTACAATACACACATTAACAGGGATGATAGGATCATTAGACCCCAACTCAAAAATGATTTGAAAGCCCCCACTCCGCCATGATTGTCTGAGATTAGAATGCCTTTTTAAGAATGGTAAGTCCCGTTATGCCCTTCTGAAGCTTATATTGGGTCTTGAATAATCCCAAATAACAAGCTAAGGGTGCATTCACACGAACGTATATCGGCTCGGGTTTCACGCCGAGCCGATATACGTTGTCCTCGTGTGCAGGGGGGAGGATGGAAGAGCCAGGGCCAGGAACTGAGGCTCTCGCCCCCTCTCTGCCTCCTCTTCGCCCCTCTGCACTATTTGCAATGGGGAGAGGCGGGACGGGGGTGGGGCTAATTCCCGGACTTTAGCCCCGCCCCCGCCCACCTCCTCTCATTGCAAATAGTGCAGAGGGGCGGAGAGGAGGCAGAGAGGGGGCGGGAGCCTCAGTTCCTGCTTCTGGCTCTTCCATCCCCCCCCCCCTGCACCCGAGGACAACGTATATCGGCTCGGCGTGAAAACCGAGCCGATATACGTTCGTGTGAATGCACCCTACGACTCACCCAGGCAGCCCTTAACAATATGATTAACAATCAAGACATGTTATAATGTGGAGGATTTTATACGAAACCTATTTGTACTTCATCCTGTATATTGAAGCTTCTATTGTGAATGCAGAAAACATTTATTGTCAGACATTGTTTTCCTTTTTAATAATTGCCCTATTGCATTTTGAGTAAGAACGCCCTTGCTTAATTGTTGTAATTTTTATTTTACTGGAATGCTGAAAACATGTATTTATATTTCAAGGGCAAAATAATCGCTTTTTTATTATTGTCGCAATAAAACAGTTGGTGATTCGAAGAAAATTAAACAGTCTAATCTACTGTAAAATAATAAATAGGCAATTTTATTGATATCCACAATAAGGTCGTTTTCTACATGAGTGACTTATTTCATGAAGCAAAACTATTTTACTGATAGAGAAAATAAGACCATTCTTTAATTCTTGTGTTTGAGCTAAACGAGTCCGTGAAATTAGATAATGCTTGGTTTCTACTTTAGAGCAGTTTTTATATGCAGTAGTATGGGTCCATATTAGAGATGAGCGAGTATACTCGCTAAGGCACATTACTCGAGCGAGTAGTGCCTTAGCCGAGTATCTCCCCGCTCGTCTCTAAAGGTTCGGGGGCCGGGGAGTGGCGGGGGAGCGGGTAGGAACGGAGGGGAGATATCTCTCTCTCCCTCTCTCCCCCCTGCTCCCCGCCGCAACTCGCCTGTCACCGGCGCCGGCCCCCGAATCTTTAGAGACGAGCGGGGAGATACTCGGCTAAGGCTCTACTCGCTCGAGTAATGTGCCTTAGCGAGTATACTCGCTCATCTCTAGTTCATATGCATATGGGTATACAATCATTTTGTGATAACCTCATTCCTAATATGGAAAGTCCATTTTCAAAGTAAGGGCTCATTTTTATAGGCCAACAATCAGGCACAAAGTTCATAGGAATGCTCCTTTGTCCGATTGTTGGCCCATGTGAAGTGGCACCCAGTCATTGCATCTTTTGTACAGTCCAAAAATAAACATTTTCAGCAGCACATCTCCCACTATAAATGGGGGATGAGCTGCCAACAACAACTAAAAAAAGTCCCGGGGGTGGGGGATGTTGTTCGTATTTCCCAATTAAGCTATGAATGTTACTAGACAATCACTTTACATGAAACCACTCTGATGCCAACCACCAGAACCTCATCTGGCTAATGCATTGAACTCTAATTTCGCTGTGTCTGCCATGCGTCCTATAAGATCACTTCCAGGCAGCACAGCGGACATTGTGAAATTGGAGCTTGGGAGGGGATGTTATACACAGAAACCCCCTCCTCATGATGATAAACCAAGTTGTCAATCAGAAAATGCAGATGGGGTATTCCAATAGACGTGCAGATATCCCCTTCCTTCATTGTTTGCCTTGGATTGCTACAATGTTTTTGGCATATGCCTTGTGGCTTTCCTATGACCACAGGATTTTTTATAATTGTGATTTCTTTCTTTGTTTTTGTGCCCTGGGGAGCCACACCCCTTTTTTAAGGGGTTCCCCGTAATCCGTGCAGCTCTCCTCCTTAAAAAGTGGATGCTGCCAGCGTAGGAACTAGCCATCCAGGACCTGTTTCTAGGACCTCAGGTGAGGCACCTGGAGACCCAGATTGGGTCCTGGTGTCCACACCAGGTGAGTCTATACTAAACTGTACTCTGAGATGCTTTCCTATCTCTCTACAGATCTCTCTCTCTCTCTGGAGGATCTGTCCCATTTTGCATTGTACAGATAATCCATTGATTTGAATGAGAACATTGTAATACTTAATTTCCCCCGAGGTAGCACTGTAGGAAAATGTAACACTTACTAGCAAATTTATCCACAAATTACAGCTGATTACTGGGCTTCATAGGATTTTAGAACCTTAGCAACTCACTGTCTGATGGACCAGCAGCTGACTCTACTAAGTGTTTATATTATTCTGCAAGAATATTGGCCCATGCGGACATGAAGCTTCTTGCATTTTCCACAAATTAGATAAAGGTGCTGACATGCTCTGACTAGCTTATAGGAAGGGGTCATCGATTCATGCTGCTTGTGCCAAATTCTAAACCTCCCATCAGCCCTTTGCCAAAGAAATCTAGATTCATCTGATGAGAGAGATTTTTTCAGTGCTCAGTGATCCAATTTTCATGCTCCTTTGCCTGCTGGAGTCTCACCTTTCTGTTTCTGTTAGACACAACGGCACTGGGACTGGTCATCTACCGTTATAGTCCACCTGTGATAAGGTACAATAAGTTGTGTGTTCGAACATATCAGTTGGAGAACCAGTGTTGTTTAGAGCTACGACTATGCCATGTCTACTTTCACAAAGATTCTTGACATTCTTCTCTGACCCCTTTCAGCAACATGTTTCCCCTTTCTCTAGATATTGTCCGTCAATCCCACCATCCTCTATGTACTCTCTATACTACTGCATGAGAAAACCCCTTAAGCTTGGCAGTGAAATCCTGGTCTCAGCGAGTCTAACACCAATGACCAGGCCTCATTGGAAGTTGCTCAGATCACTGGATGTTCCCATCAAATGGGGATTCACGATGAAACATGAAAAACTTGTCCCTTCATTTTACACTGTCCTCTGGGGTTACAAGTCTAATTTCAATACGGGGAAGTGGAGATCGTTAAAGGTTCGGGGCTCTACTAAAGTGGCCATTCACTATATTCCGTTGCTAAATTTTAGTCTCTGCATCTGTTACCTTACTATTAGCTAGTGAATTAGCTTTTCATTTTTCCTGTATAAAAATCCCCATTTACTTGATGAGATTGTAGTAAAAATAAGAGAACCTTGGAGTAAAATAGCTGCTATGAGAAGTACCGTAATGAGAAGCGTTTTAGATTCCCCGATGCATTATTGTGAATTCGGCAGCATCTGCTTCATTGTTTGTAAAAGGTATTTGTATCCTACATTAACCTTATACTTTGTAACAAACAGTTGAGTTAAACAGAAGTGACTGATTGTGTGATAATAACAAATCTGTCAGACAGCAAACTCCAGCCACTACTAATTCAAGAAATCAATGATCTAAATCCAGTGTCCAATCTGTGCTTAATCTTGCATTACAGATGTTATCCAGCAAAACGACACCTTTATGATACGCCGTAAATGCTATGGAATTAAATGTTAAGACTATAACCCTTACTCACATATTTCAACAATTGCAGCTGATGGCCTGATATTGCTGCCAGAGAGCAGAACAGTTCAGTGTTTTTGATGAAAGTAAACCCATCGGCCTGGATACAATTTCAGACATTTTCTGAAGGCTTTTATTTGTTTTTGTCCATATAGAGTGAGCGGCAAGTATTCAATATGAATTTGTACTTTGAAGGACGGCAATTCTTCATTCATCTTAATTCTCATCAGTGAGGAGAAAGGAATTTTCCCATTTATGTGGCAATAAAGCTTCACGGACAAGTTAAAATTCAATCCCAAAGCTATTTCCTCCTCTTTCTCTTCCCGCTTTTTAAAACTCAACATTGAATGGCTCGATAAGGTACTTTCCTACAAACCGTCGCCATATTCTACCACCTCCAGCACAAAAGTATCTCTTGAGTTCCTTCTTTCCTGAACATCGAGTTAACAAAAATACTAGTGCAAGCCCTCACCATCCCAGCCAAGACTACTGCAACATTCACCTCTGTGGCCTTATGTCCAACACACTTTCAATCCAATACTCTCATTACTCTGCCTTATCCTTTTGCCAATCTCTTCATTGGCTACCCGTTGTTCAGATAATCCAATTCAAAATATTACAATGACTTAAATGGCTGTCCACCATCTGTCCCCTCCAAATATCTCTGACCTACTCTTCCAGTACCTCCCTACATGTAACCTCCAGTCCACAACCAGTCCCCTCCATTCATCTCTCACCTCATACCCTGATACCTCCCTACACATAATCTACAAACAACCTGTCCCCATCCATATATTTCTGACCTAATCTAATATCCCTGATATCTCCCCACATGTGATCTATATCCAATGTGTCCCCTCTATACATGTCTGACCTAATCTCCTGATACCTCCCCATATGTGATCTGTATACAAACTGTTGCTATATCTCTGACCTAACCTTCTGATACCTCCCCACATGTGATCTATATCCAACGTGTCCCCTCTATACATCTCTGACCTAATCTTCTGATACCTCCCCATATGGGATCTGTATACAAACTGTTGCTGTATCTCTGACCTAATCTTCTGATACCTCCCCACATGCAATCTCCAGACTATAACCTGTCCTCTTAATACATCTCTGATCTAATTCCCTGATACCTCCCTACAGATAATCTACATACAACCCATACCCTTCATACATCTCTGAACTAATCTCCCAATACCTCCTCACATGTAATCTCCAGTCTACAACCTGTTCCCTCCTTACCTAATATACCAATCCCAGCTTCACATATTTTAAGGTCCTCAAAAGTCCTCCTATAAGTTTCTGTCTTCAATTTTTGTGCCTTTTCACATCTCAAGAATTGCATGGCCTAAAATATTCTCTACATCCTCATAGGTAAAATGTAAAGTTCCCAGGTGCAAGCACTGAGTCATGACTGGCTCCTAGGATGACGTCACATTGTGGATTTTGTGTGGTGTGGTTTGCCATTGCCTTTCCCAGTCATCTTTTACCCCCCCCCCCCCCCCCCAGCAAGCTGGGTACTCATTTTATGGACCTCAGAAGGATGGAAGCCTGGATCAACCCTGAGCCAGCTACTTGAACCAAGTAGGGATTGAACCTGCAACCTTCAGGTCGTGAGCATTTCTGCTGCCATAACACTCTGTGCCACACGAGGCTCTATTTACATCCCCATGGTAATCTCTAAAAGGAGAAATATACGAACCCTGGACTCATGTTTATGACCACTTAAATTGTCCTAGCTAACCAGAACATGACTGTGCACTAACAAAAGGCAAGAACTCCAATACAGCTGCCAGTATATAGGTATTCTGGTTGGCTTACATCACTCGTCATGTTGCAGTGCCTGTTAAAAAGACAGATATTGACTCATAGGTTAGCTATCTTCCACTAGGTGGTGTCGTGAAGGATTATTCATCAGTCATTTCATAGCTTCTTCCCAGGGAGCATTGTATGGCTTATAAGACTCCTTACAGAAACATTACTTCCCAGACTCACACTAATGGTTTATAATCCAGTTTACCAGAGCCCCGAAAGAGCTGCCTGTATCTGGGTATTCTGGTTTAGCTTCGATCCCTAGTCATGTTGCTAGGCCTATTTAAAGGTTGCATATTGACTCATAAGGTAGCTAACTTCCAATAGGTGGAGTTGATGTATTAATCAGTCACTCAATGGCATAGCTTTTTCCCAGGGAGCACTGCATGGCCTATAAGGTTCACTACACCCTTGTGGTATGGTGATGTTCTCTACAATAAACCCAAAGTGAAAGCCATCATTTCTCCAGAAGGCAAATATAAGAATACACAGGCAGAATATTTTAAGGTAATTGCCCCTCGTCAGTGTGCATGGTTATCTTTTCTTTCTGGAGAAGAATTTGGTTTTGGCTCACTGTTAATGTCATTGTTACAAAGCTTTTTAAAAGTCTGACACTCACATGCAGGAATGCTGCCTTCCAATAGGTGGAGCTGTAAAGGCATTGTATTATATTGCAATTTGCATATTTCCCAGAGGAGCATGCATGACCTTATAAGTCTCCTCACAAATACTAGGTGGTCTCCCTAAAGAGAAATTATACTCTTCCTGACCCATGTCTATAGGCCTATCACTAGCCAAGCCAGAAACCTGCTGCACACTGATGAGGGGCAATCACCCTGAAACACTCTGTCTGTGTATAGTTATCTTTTCTGTTTGGAGAAGTCTCTGGTGTTGACTCATATTCCCAGCCACTGTTACAAGGCTTCTTAAAAGGTGATACACTAACTTGCAGGAAGCTTGCCTTCCAATAGGCGGTGCGTTAGAGGCATTGTTGCATCTTCCCATTTCCATAACGCTTTGCAGATCACAACAATAGAAGGTTGGAAGCACTCAAAGCATGGAAGTATATTTACCCCATCTAAATATGATCACAGATCAGTTATAATTGGGAACTATTTATAAAGCCTAAGGCTGCATTCCCACAAACGTATATCGGCTCGGTTTTCACGCCAAGCCGATATACGTTGTCCTCGTGTGCAGGGGGGGAGGATGGAAGAGCCAGGAGTAGGAACTGAGCTCCCGCCCCCTCTCTGCCTCCTCTCCACCCCTCTGCACTATTTGCAATGAAAGGAGGTGGGGTGGAGGTGGGGCTAAGTTCAGAGAATTAGCCCCACCCCCATCCCGCCTCTCCCCATTGCAAATAGTGCAGAGGGGTGGAGAGGAGGCAGAGAGGGGGCGGGAGCTCAGTTCCTGCTCCTGGCTCTTCCATCCTCCCCCGATATACGTTCGTGTGAATGCACACTCATGATGTAAAAAAGTTGCACACAAAAGTTTTTGGCAACTTTTCAACTTTATGGGCCAAACTTGCCACTTTTGTAAAAAGTGGAAGGGGCTTTTTGGGAGGCGGCATGGGCAAAACGGGCTACCAGATTTATGTATAATTTACACCAGACGCTGGTGGAAACTATGACAGAAATGTACGCCAGTTCAGTTGTGGCGTATTTTTATATGCAGGCGCACAGAGGTGCCAAGATGCTATTGGTATTTGAAAAGTGCCACTTAGGTGCATTGTGCGCTGGGGAAAATGATAAGGCTTATTAAATTTACCCCATGGAGATTTGTTCTCAGAAAAGTCTGAGAAAATACTGTATAATTTGTGAGAAATAATACTCTAAAGAGTTAATGTGGAGCACCTGAATAAGAAATAAGACTGAGCACTGAAACTTTTATAGAAAGTCCATTAAACAACGCTGAAATGAATACAGGTCTCAGAAAAAAATGGGTTTTAGCTCTAGCTATCAAGATTAAAGCATAAGTCAATCATTTTTGTGTAGAAAAGCACCTTCATCAATATGGTAATGAGAACTGACTGAGGTATACCTATTACTAAATTTAATGCAGTAAGTCATTGCTATTCAAACGCATGTCCAATATACATCAATCACATCCCCTTGTATTGTGCATGTATAGACTTTCCTGAGAATAACATCACATTATCTTTACTGAAACATTATTGTGAGTTCCTTTCTTGTCCTATTTAAAGTTTTGTAGAAAAGTTTAGTTTAGCGTTTATATTGTAAAATGGGAAATGTAGATATACCCTGATTGGACACTTTGTTAGAGACCCTCCATCTAATAATGCATTGAGCCTTCATTGGCCTTGAGAACTGGAGCAATTTGCTATGCCGTAGATTCTACTTGGTGATGAAATTGTTCTACAGGAATATTGGCCCCTGCGGACAGGAAGCTTCTTGTAGCTGTGGCACATTCGATGGAGGTACAAACATGTTCTTGGGATTGTGAACACAAGGGAAGCAAGGAAAACGCACTGTCATGTTCCTGGAACCAATGCATGGTTATATAACACTTGTATTATGGTACATTTGCTGTAGTTGGGTAAACAGCGGCCATGATGGTATGAACTTGGTTGGCCATGATGCTTGGGTTTTATGGATTTTAGAATTAATAAGGATTGGTGGCAATAAGGGGATTAAGAATGTGTGAGAATTAAAAAAAAAACATACATACTCACCTACCGCTGCCATGTTTATTCCCTGCAGCTGCTTGCCACTGCTTCGGCCTAGCAGGGAAGTCATGATTAACATCCCGTAAGCCTGCCTTCTACATTACAAGCCTACATGACAGGTCTACGGGATATCAACAGACTGTCTGGCCAAGTGACGTCTTTCAGATGCTATGGCGTTGGACCACCAAAACGGCACCACAGTGAGTATGGGCACAGGGGGCTCAAAATAAAGAACTCAGAAAAACCCTATAAGGTCCTTTAACACAGGTCAGTTATGTTTTGATACAATGTATCAAGTACCAATAGACAAAGCATGTTGATCAGTGCTTATTTGCATTTCTTTTAAATGAGCTGAGAATTGCTGGTATAGGGTCGAATGATTGGTTAGATTGTCTGTCCCAATAGAGCAGACTGCAAATTTCCCCCATCCATGTGGAAGGTGTACAGCTGACCAATGAGCATTGTTATGCTTAATAAAAAGCAACTATCAGCCAATGAACAAGGATTTGCTTGTTTGTCAGTTGATCGTTGTCTCTTTAACACAGTCCAATGATTGGGCCATGTGAAAGGGCCTTTTGCCCTACTGTCCAAATGTCCATTCACAGGTATCAGAGGGCCCAGGGTGTACCAAGAAATCATTACCCACACCAATACTCCATCATCACCAGTCTGACAGGAAGAGTTTATTAATTTATGGTGCTTGCACCAAATTCTGACTCTCCCATTGTAGTCACTCAGACTTGTCACTACAAAAAGAATTCATATAGTTCATTTAAATGTGTGTATGTCCCTTTAATTTAAATTTTCTTTAGAATGGATTTGGTGATTGGGGGACCAACAATTCCAAAATAGAGGATAGACAGGTCCTCTGTCTAGTCGCAGGGCACTATGTTCAGCAGAGGATCTAGAATCTATATTTCACCTGTTTTACCCTTCACCCCGACTCCTGCAGCTTCTTCTCACTAGGAACACCTGCACTACATCATGTACTACACCATTCTCCAAGGGAATGGGTTATAAACCCCAACAACTAAAAACGTTGTAGCGCCACTTTAGTGGGATTCCAACTATCTGACTACACCTCACTTCGGCCTGCTAGGGACTGGCGTCAGGAACTACCCCCACCATCGTACCTATTCTCCTATTTTCCCCATTTTTACTTGTAGTGGAGCAGATGGAAGTCAAGATTGGTAGTCACCATGAACCCAAACTGACATCCCTAACATCCCGCTCGCTGCACCATCAGCAGCACAGTACAACAGGAATGTGGATTCATCTGATCAGACAATGTCTTTCCACTGCTCAGTGATACAATTTTTGCCCTGTTTTGCCCCATGGAGTCTTGCCATGAAGACAGAAATGGAGCTGGAACTGGTCATCTGCTTTTGTAGTCCAATGTATTTATCTGCTATAGTAATTTAGCTGCTGTATATATTGCACATTACACTAAGCAAGCTATCACACATAACCCAATGTGGATTTTAGCGTTCAATGACATATCAAGGTTTCCGCATTGTAAAAAGTAGTAACGTAGTTAGGAAACTTCTAATGACCATGGCAATTCTTACTGTAAATCCACACTAATCCAATCTTATGCCCTAGGTGACGACTTCAGATAATTCACTTTTACTGTTCATGACATCTCACATGGTGATTTCCACTGGTATTGAGAATTTATCACAGTAGGGAGTCCATTAAAGGGTACAGCAGGTTACTCAGTCCCAAAATGTAGGTCAGCTCAAACATTCTAATCTATATTTTATGCCCCCCTTAAATTATACAGAAAAGCAGGAGGATAAAAAAATCAGATCACATGCTCACTGAGACTCAGGCTGGTGCAAGCAGTATTTACTATATTAGCTAGCTGGAGGTTGCAATGACATCTAAAAGGCGAACTTCAAGAAACAACAAAGCATAGTAGTTTACCTACGCATGTAGCAATGATTAACTTGATGTTTAATGCATTTTAACCTAACCCCTTAAGGACCAAGCATGTTAAATATATCGCCCTTGGTCCTGGGCTTTAATCCCAGACAAGAGCAAAAATATGGCATGGGATTAATGCTTCTGCTCCTGTAATCAAGCAGAAGCAGGTCGGGTTGTCAGCTGTTACTCCCAGTTAAGAACCCGGAGGAGAACGGAGAAGCGGTTTTTGACCGCTGCTGCCTTTTCCTTTTCCCCAGTACATAGCGCTCAATGAGTGCTATGTACTAGGAAGTGAAAGTGAACTCGGCGATAACATGACCACCGGATCCCCCCTGTTACAGCAGAGCTGCAGGGTTCTAGCAGACCCTGATTAGCTCTGTCAATGACTATTGTCACTACAGGGAATTGTTTTTCCCTGGTAACTGGGGCCATATTCCAAGACTTTTTTATTTTACTACTGACAGAGCTCTATGTGGGCTTATTTTTTGCAGGACAACTTGTAGTTTTCATTGGTACTATTTTGAGGTACACACGACTTATTGATTATTTTGTATTCCTGTTTTGAAAGAGAGGTGACAAGAAAACAGCTGGGATTTTCTCTATTAGCATTTTTAATGGAATTAATCGTGCTAGGTAAGTGATGTAATATTTTATAGTACTGGTAATTAGGGAGGTGGCAATACCAAATATGTAGTAAAGGGGGGAAAAAAAACTTTTACAAAATTTCTGTAAAAATGCTTAGGTGCCACAGTCAGCAATGACTGCAGAGTTAAATGGTGTAGAGGAATTATTAGATGAGCAAGTCCTCATCCTTTCATTCCTTTTCGGTGAAAAAAAGACTCCTATATGTGATAATAAGAGAGCATGATTGATGAGAGGGGGTAAGATGACATGAAAAAAAGTCTGTGTCATGCCTCCCTGGAATAAGAGAAAGGCAGAAGAATCACAGATTTCTTTCATACTGCCTTGCAGCTTCCCCTGCTGCATGTCCTTTGCAGCTGACTGAAAAGTGGAAGCTGTAAATATAGTATTCCTGACTCCACTTCAAATAGCTGTAGCTCCGGTTTGGTCAGAGCTACTACCAACATGCTTTTGCTGCCATTTCAAACAGCTGTTTAAAGTATAACGATCAAAAACTCTTATGTTCGTTTTCTGCAAAATGAGCAGAGCTCATCCTAAAGTTTTGGGGGTTAAGGAAAGCCCAACACCATTGACCTTGCTCATCGCTCTGTATATTTAAAAATCAATGAAGGAACTTTTGCAACATTCGGTTTGGCCACTTGGCCAAACTTTTACAAAAAGTCTGGTTCTGTCTTAATTAGTTCAAACCAAATCAGGACTCAATACAGTCCCTGTACGGACGGCAAACACTCGTCCAGTATAATCGGGAACGATTGCAGGTGACAAGACTGTAAATCAGACTAAGTACCATCTACAAATGTTTAGGCTCAATGAATCTTCCTTTTCTTTTGGTGATACCTCTTCACAATGAGATTTCTATAGGTGAGGGCGCGATTTGTATCTTCCCTTTCCTGCTATAAGATTAATTGTATCCGACTTAGTAAAATCTAAATCTGCATATTTCGTTCATTAATGGTTCTTTACTTCTACTTATCAAACTTAAAGCATCTGAGTAATGTAACACTTAGCATGCAAATGATGGCCAAATCCAGCACTTCTGTCATCACCCCGTCAGCAGCGCACATCAAAATAAAGACCTTTAATGATTTCCATGTGGTTCTCTGATTTGTAATAGATATTACTCACCTACCTTGTCAACATGTTTTTTTAGCCATATACTGTTTTGAGCAAAGTGAAAATGTGTAAATCTAATGAACATGTTAAAGATCTGCGTTTACTTTGCCGATCATTTGAAGAACATTTTAAATTGCTGACTCTCAGGAAAAGCAATGAGTTAAAAAAAAATAATAATACAAATAAAGCACATGGTGGGAATTTACAGTGACTTAGTACTGGCTGAGCGAAGGGACCAATCAGAGGCAGCTCTCAGCTCTCATTCAATATCTCAGAGCTGTCTCTGATTAGTCCCTGCGCTCAGCCAATCAGAGCAGCACTCACCCATTCATGAATTCATGAGTGGGTGAGTGAGTGCTGCCTCTGATTGGCTGAGTGCTGTGACCACTCAGAGGCATCTCTCAGCTGTCATTCAATAGCTGAGAGCTGCTTCTGATTGGTCACAGTGCTCAGCCAATTAGAGGCAGCGCATTCAGCAGGCGGAGATTTTAAATCCCCGCCTGCTGAATACTACTGAGAGCAGTGCAGCGGAAAGCGCTGGCTGGATGCGGCTAAGCTCTAGGAAGATGAAGAAAGGTGAGTTTTCTTTTTTAAAAATTTTAATCACCATTTTTTTCTTGTTTTCCAGGGAAGGGCTTATAGTTAAAGCCCTTCCCTGAAAAACAATTACAGGATGCCGGTAGCTGGATCCCCTACCACAGCTGTCATCTGTGATAGCTATGGTAGGGAATTCTTTATTCCTGCAGGGATGACAAATTCCTTTGCTGCATTGGTCACAGATGTGGTAGGTGCAGCAGGGAATTCTTTTCCTTCACGGGGATATGGCAGTGGTGGACAGGTGAGTCTTTTATTTATTTATTTTTTACACTAAAATTCTTGTTTTTCAGGGAAGGGCTTATATGTGAAGCCCTTTCCTGAAAAACAATTCAGGGGAGCCAGCAGCTGCGGCTCCACTGAAGGCAATGCACGGACCTTCATACACACGTTTTTTTGCACGTACATAGGTGCGCACCTATGTATGCACAAAAACATGCTCGTGTCAAGCCACCCTTAGGGTGGGTTCACACAAGCGTGTTTTTGTGCGTGCATACGCACGCACAAAAACACTCTTGTATTTACAGAAACGCATTCCCTATGGTGTGCACATGTCCGTACTTTGCAGTAGCGTGCCTGCAAAGATAGGACATGCGGGCACCATAGGGAATGCACGCATTGTTGTCAATGGAGCCGCGGCTGCTGCTGGTGGCTCCATTGAAAACAAAGGTCTGCCCACACCCCTGCATTCTTTTTCCGGGAAGGGCTTTACATATAAGCCCTTCCCTGAAAAAGAAACATTTTAGTGTAAAAAAAAAAGAAAACGTAAAAAAAAAACGTACCTCTCTTCCGCTGCACCTGCCACATCTGTTACAGATGCAGAAGAGGAATTCTAAATCCCTGCGGGGAATAAAAGATTCCCTAATGCAGCTGTCACACATGACAGCTGAGGTGGATGATCCTGCTGCCGGCACCCCTGAAATGTTTTTCAGGGAAGGGCTTTAAATATAAGCCCTTCCCTCAAAATCAAAGAAAAATGTTAAAAAAAAATACCTCCCTTCGGCTGCCGGGCTCAGCCGCATCTTGTCCTGGATGTCCCCAGCTCTGTAGTATTGAGCTATCAGCAGCCGGGGATTTAAAATCCCCGCCTGCTGGTAGCTCTGATTGTGATTGGCTGAAGTGCTTCAGCGAATCACAATCACAGCTATCAGCAGTTGGGGATTTTAAATCCCCACCTGCTGATAGCTGAGAACTATACAGCTAGGGACAGCGGCAGAAGTCGCTGCTGAGCCCCGGAAGCCGGCAATGGCTTTTCAGGGGAGGGCTTCATAAGCCCTTCCCTGAAAAGCCTTTTAAAATAGTGTTAAAGAAAAAAAGAATACTCACCTGCCGGCGCTGCAGCTGTCCCCGGCTTTGTAGTACTGAGCTATCAGCACCCGGGAATTTGAAATCCCAGCCTGTTGGTAGCTCTGATTGTGATTGGCTGAAGTGCCAATTTTTTTTTTTTACACTTTTTTACACTTGATGGCTGCTGGGGCTCAGCGGCGACTTCTGCCGCTGTCCCCGTCTCAGGCGGGGATTTCAAATCCCCGGCTGCTGATAGCTCAGTACTACAGACCGTTGACAGCGGCAGAAGTCACGGCTGAGCCCGGCAGGTGAGGATTCTTTTTGTTTTTTTCTTACACTATTTTAAAAGGCTTTTGAAGCCCTTCCCTGAAAAGCCATTGATGGCTGCCGGAGCTCAGCGGCCGCGGCTCCATTGACAACAAGCATGCAGCTGTGTTTACGTGTTTTTGCTAGTACCTAGGTGCGCACGTATATACACACCTAAGTACGCACAAAAACACGCTCGTGTGAACCCAGCCTGAGGCCTTAGTCAGACGGGTGATTTTTCGCGCGATTTGCGGATCGCATGACGGATGCGCATCCGCAAATCGCGTGACCGGTGCGCGCAAGTCGCCCGCAAATCGCCCGAAAATCTGCTCCTAGCCGCGTTTCATTAGAAACGGGCCGGAGCTGTCCAGCGCATTGCATTCAATGGAGACGGCAATACAGCCGTCTCCATTGAAAGCAATGCGTTGCGGGCGAGCCCGGGATGAATTGTCGGTAAGGGCTTAAATATATAAGCCCTTCCCTGCAATCCATCCTAAAATGTGTTAAAATAAAAGATAATTGTATGCTCACCTTCTCCCGGCAGCCGGAGCTCCGCGTGGCTGTCCTGCAGTGGGTGTGAGTCAGACCTGCCCCCTGATTGGCTCAGCGCTGAGCCAATCAGAGGCATGCCTCACTCACACCCATTCATGAATTCATGAATGGATGTGAGTCAGACCTGCCCCTGATTGGCTCAGCGCTGAGAGGCAGCAGTCACTCACCCATTCATGAATTCATGAATGGGTGTGTGAGTGTTTTCAGACTCTGATTGGTCAGGGCTGTGACCAATCAGAGGCAGATCATTCAGCAGGCGGGGATTTTAAAGCCCCGTCGGCTGAATAGTGCCAAGAAGCAGTTCAGGAGAACTGACAGCGGCCGCGGCTGGACTCCGGCTGCAGCGGAAAGGTGAGTATACAATTTTTTTTTATTTTAACACATTTTAGAATGAATTGCAGGGAAGGGTTTATATATTTAACCCCTTCCCGACAATTCACCCCACGCACGCCGGCAGCCCATTGCTTTCAATGGAGCGGCTGTATTGCCGCTCCATTGTATTCAATGGGCAAACATCGTTCTTCTCTGCCACAGCTGTAACAGCTGTGGCAGAGAAGAATGATTTGTCTACTATATGTTCTCAATGGGGTCGGCGCTGCTGCCGCCGGCCCCATTGAGCGCATATAGAGAAGAGAACAGGAATCGCAGATCGCAGATAGGTGCGATCTGCGATTTCTGTTCTATAATTTATCGGACGAGCGCATAAAAAGCGCTCATGTGTCCGATACCATTGCAAAGCAATGGTTTTATAAAATCGCCGGACGCATGCGCAAATCGCGCGAAAAATCGCCCGTCTGACTAAGGCCTCAGACAGTATTAGTATATTTGCCCCATTATTCTTTTACAGGTCCTAAGTTACAGACTTTATGCCATTACCCATCCCTTTTTAATTGTCAAAATGTGATATTTATATAAATTTAGTTAATATTTTCCAAATTATAGAGAGCTACAATATTGAGCAGTGCAATCATAGTATTTGCCTAATGCCCTCTTATCACCATGGTCCTTTGCACATACAGTGTGAATGTATGGATTAACTTGGGTTTAGGCCAGATGCCAACAAACGGATTTGTACCGTGGTTCCCGCGGTGGAATTCCGCAGCTATTAGGTTCTATTGAACCTAATAACTTTTTTGCCAGCCAATGCCGACATGCAAAATTTTACCGCGAATCTACGCAAGCAGTAAAAAGCGCGGCATGTTCTATTTTCCGCAGATTTACATATATAGTATTAATGGGGAACACAGATGCATGTTTTTCCGCGATCACCAGTGGGCGCATTTTGTTTACCCCATGGCGTAAATCTGTGGGCGTATCCCACGATGGTCATGGTCATGAGCCCTTATGCATTTGGATTTGATGATTGACATATACAGTAGTAATGACCTTGCTAGAAGCCATTGTTATCAGTCACACATAATACCCTGCCTCTTATAATGCAGCATTGGGCTGGATGTCCCATATGCATCTGCAGCATAAAGGATGGGCTACCGGTCTCCTGGTTTTCCAAAGACTCATTTATGTTTCCATAATTGCTGCTATGAGCGCTGCATTTCTCTATCCTCTGTGGCATTGTTGGAGTACAATGAATCTAAAACAATTTAAACAAGATTGTCCTAGTCTGATCTGTTGCTAAGGTTGCAAGTTATGGCTGCTAATAACGTCCTTATCAGGGAGAGAACTGCAGGAAATGGAACATACAGACACTGACAGAATTAATCAGAATCGCTGTACATCATAACAGATTTTCAGCCTGTAATTAGAAGTCGTTTAAAAGGGGTATTCTGGGCTTTAACTATTGATGACTTATCCTCAAAATAGGTCATCAGTAGTTGATCTGTGGGAATCTGCAAGATTGGAGACACTCTGTATATAAATTATAGCTATGACCTTGGAGAGCAGAATAAACATACTTGACGAGTTTTTCGTTGATCCGTTTCAGCATGAATCCATATTAGATGGGAAAATCCAGTGATCTGAGCGACTTCCAATAAGGCCGGGTCATCGGTGATAGACTAGCCGGGCCGGGATGTCACTGACAACCTTTCTTGTGTATTGTTGTATAGAGTATATCCAGAATGGTGATCAAGGAAATGTATCCAGCTAAAAGAGATCCTGTGGATGGAGACAACTCACTGCTAAAAGGATGGAGGAGCATGTCAAGGTTCGTTCCGATGATCAGGTACGGCATAGTAAAGCAAATTGTAGCCAAATACAGCACTAGTGCTCCAACTAAGATTTCCAAAGGCACAACTCACCGTCCCTTAGAACGGATGAGCTATAACAGCAAATGACCAATTTCAGTGCCATTACTATTTAAGAGAAACAGAAAGACAAGACTATGCTGGGCAAAGGAGTGCGAAATTGGATCACCGGGCAGTGGAAAAACATCACCTGGTCAGATGAATCCAGATTCCTGTTGCACCATACTGATGGGAGGTCAGAATTTGGTGCAAGCAGCATGAATCAATGAACCCTTCCTGTCAGATGGTCAGAACATGTCAGCACCTCCATCTAATTTGCGGTAACTACAAGAAGCTTCCTGTCCACACAGGCCAATATTTTAGCAGAATGATTTCATCGCCTAGTGGAATTTACGTCATGAGGAACTGTTGCAGTTCTGAAGGCCAAAGGAGCTCTAATGCAAGATGGGGGTCTCTGATAAAGTGACTATTCAATGTAGATGTCTTTTCTATAGTTTTCTTGAAAATTGGCATTAAAACTAATAAAAAAGCTAAAGTAACAGAATTTTAAAAAGTTGGATTTATTTTGAATATGAAAAAAATTCTGTAATTTTTTAGAGATTGTATTTTTGGGAACCGTTTTTCCCTTCAGTTCTGGAGAAGTCACTCATATTAAACATTATACATTAAAATCATTTCTGGCATATTGACAGATTTTAACATCGTACTTATGTAAGGGGATGGGAGGTGTAGTGGAGGGTGTAGGGTGGGAGGTGAAGAGGAATAAGGGAGGTGGATCAGGGTGTGATGTAGTGACAGATGCTAACAAGCAAATCCATCAGTTAGACAAGAAATTCAAAAGCATAATTGTCACAGAGTAGAGGTTAAAATGTAAGAGCTGAATAGACGTAGACATTAGACATGCCTGCTACATATTTGTGTTATATTCTACATTAACCACATGAAAGATTTTTAACTAAAATGCAGATGAGGAATGTGTCACTCACACTAAAGAGACCCACTGGTGATATCTCACAGCAGAGAAGCCCATATTTAGACAGTGATTAGAAAATAATACTGGACCTCTTCATGGGCGCTTACTCCTATATATAGTGGTGAATCTCCAGAAAAATTCACATATAGATGAATGAGCAAAAATATTGCATTAAAGGGGTTGTCCCGCGGCAGCAAGTGGGTCTATACACTTCTGTATGGCCATAATAATGCACTTTGTAATGTACATTGTGCATTAATTATGAGCCATACAGAAGTTATAAAAAGTTTTATACTTACCTGCTCCGTTGCTGGCGTCCTCGTTCCCATGGAGCCGACTAATTTTCGCCCTCCGATGGCCAAATTAGCCGCGCTTGCGCAGTCCGGGTCTTCTGCAGTCTTCTATGGGGCCGCTCGTGTAGAATGCCGGCTCCGTGTAGCTCCGCCCCGTCACGTGCCGATTCCAGCCAATCAGGAGGCTGGAATCGGCAATGGACCGCACAGAAGCCCTGCGGTCCACGGAGACAGAGGATCCCGGCGGCCATCTTCAGCAGGTAAGTATGAAGACGCCGGACCGCCGGGATTCAGGTAAGCGCTGTGCGGGTTGTTTTTTTAACCCCTGCATCGGGGTTGTCTCGCGCCGAACGGGGGGGGGGGGTTAAAAAAAAAAAAAAACCCCGTTTCGGCGCGGGACAACCCCTTTAATCACTACAGAATGCACACAGCAGTAGAAAATAGACCCGATGTACTATAAGGCCTCGGTCAGACGGGCGTTTTTTTGCGCGATTTGCGCATGCGCATGCGACCTGAGCATATATAATGCTATTGAATGATAGCTGAGAGCTGCCCCTGATTGGTCCCTGCGCTCAGCCAATCAGAGGCAGCACTCACTCACCTATTCATGAATTCATGAATGGATGAGTGAGAGCTGCCTCTGATTGGTGAGGGCTGTGACCAATCAGAGGCAGCCCATTCAGCAGGCGGGGATTTTAAATCCCGGGCTGCTGAATACTACACAGAGCAGTTCAGGAGAACTGCCGGCCGGCCGCGGCTGAATTCAGGCTGCAAGGACAAGGTGAGTATATATATTTTTTGTTATTTTTACACATTTTGGGGATGATTTTCAGGGAAGGGCTAATATTTTTAAGCCCTTCCCGAAAATTCATCCCGCGCTCGCCGGCAGCCCATTGCTTTCAATGGAGCCGGCTGTATTGCCGGCTCCATTGAATTCAATGGGCGAACATCGTTCTTCTCTGCCACAGCTTTTACAGCTGTGGCAGAGGAGAATGATTTGTGTAGTATATGTTCTCAATGGGGTCGGCGCTGCTGCCGCCGGCCCCATTGAGCGCATATATAAAACACAAGGAATCGCAGATCGCAGATAGGCGCCATCTGCGATTCATCGTGTCTGCCCGTTTCGCCGAAAACGCTGCTAGCTGCAGATTTTTCGGTGATTTTTCGAACCCGGTCACGCGATTTGCAGATGCGCATCCGTCATGCGATCCGCAAATCGCGGCAAAAAACGGTCGTCTGACCGAGGCCTCAGGGCTTTGAATTTAGCAGAAGGAGATCTAATATAAAAGAGCCTACAGTCTTTTTCTTACACCACACTTTGACCCCTTTGCGTGACCTTTGGTGGATGAGCTTGATGTCATTAGAGTTATTACATCTTCACCACCGCCGTAAAATCATAAAATTTGAGTTCTATACATTGAGTGACCTATCAGCCCAGAGCAAAGTTCCTATGTTAAGTCTAGTGTACTTCAGCCAACAGTGCCGCTAGGAAGAGTAAAACTAAGCAACGTTCATATCAAGTGCTTACCAATTTGACTGTCTCTATGTCCCCGAAACGTGGAAGACCAAGCCGTGGCCGGCAAACGGTTCAAGCCGAATCCTCAGCTCGATAGTTCTTTAAACATTTACAACCATTTCTCCAAACATTTTATGTTCGTGTAGAGACCATCGGGTCAATCTAGTTAGGTAAACAGACCTCATGCATAACCCCATAGCTGTGGATTCTTCAAGGAACTATCACAGCACTTTATTGATGATATTTGTTTGGCACTTTCTGGCTACATACACACCATTTTGTCTTGCCTTTAACTTACTGAATTGTTGTTAGTGTATAGCCAGTTATTATTTCTTCAGTAGCTTACCTCCCAAAATTTTGATATAGACTATAATGTGTGATGCTAAACATGGACAAAATCTGGAAAAGTACGTATATCAGCATAGCAACTAAACACAGGATAGTGCAAACCACCGTTTTCCCCATAGCCATGTGGGGATGTGAAAGCTGGACTGTGAAAAAAGCTGATACAAGGAGAATTGATGCATTTGAGCTGTGGTGCTGGCGAAAGCTGCTGTGTATGCCCTGGACGGCGAGAATAACAAGTCCTGAATCGTATAAGACCCGATATATCACTGGAGGGCAAGACGGCCCAGCTCAGACTCACGTATTTTGGTCCTTTAATGTGAGCAGAGTCGCTGGAAAAGTCTATAATGCTTGGACTAATTAGTGGCAAAAGAAGATCCAACACCAAAGAAAACGATGGCTGATACTGTCAGAGCTGATACTGGCATGGATATCACACAACTGAAAGAAGCAAGGCAAAACGGAAAAACATGGAGGGAGGGAGCCTTTAGGGTCGCCGAGGGTCATGAATGACTAAACAGCTAACAACAAAATGGGCTACACAAATAGTATAATACAAACAGATCAATCATGCCGATTGGTCTAATTTTTATTGACAGTCTCAAGATGGCTTGGATTAGTGTCAATATGCAATCTTTAAAATGAATGTGTCATCAGAAAATAACCTTTTGTATAAAGTCAAGTTGTTATGTTAAACATATTTTTAAGAATTTTTGATGACACAATCTAAGCCTTATAAAGACCACTAAGCCTAATAATAATCTGCCACTTCCTGTCCTGCAGAAAAAACAGGGGTCAGAAACGCTATCTCTTCTCCTTGAGGGAGAGCACCTAGACGGTGAGTGCCACCTATTGGAAGGCAGCATTCCTTTAAGCCAAAGTCAGACTTTTTATACAGGCCTTGTAACAATGACTGGGAATTTGAGTCTCCTCACTCACCGACTAGGTGCTCTCCCTAAGGAGAAGAGATAGCGTTTCTGACCCCCGTCCCAGGCCATTCACTAGCAAGACCAGACTCCTACTGTAAAAGGATGAAGGGAAAAACCCTGAAACAGCTGTCTGTACATGGAGTCTGGCTTTGCTTTCAATTCCCAGTCATTATTACAAGGCTTGTATAAAAAGTCTGACTTTGGCTTGAAGGAATGCTGCCTTCCAATAGGTGGCACTGTAGAGGTTTTATTCCCTCTCTCATTTGTAGAGAAAACATTTCAGCCATCACCTCATCATCACCACAGGCAGAATGAAAGGTGACACCTGTATACAGTACTGTGTAAAAGTTTTAGGCAGGTGCAGAAAAATTGCTGCAAAGTAAGAATTATTTCCAAATTTATTCTGCAGCAGGACAACAACACCAGACATCCAGTCAATGTCATTAAGAACTATCTTCAATGTAAAGAAGAGGGAGAAGTCTTGGAAGTGATTATATGGCCCCACAGAGTCCTGATCTCATCATCATTCAGTCTGTCTGGGATTACATGTAGAGACAGAAGGATTTGAGTGAGCCCACATCCACAGAAAGTCAGGGCTTAGTTCTCCAAGATGTCTGAAACAACCTCCCTGATGAATTCCTAGAACTGATGCTATTTTGAAGGCAAAGGGCGGTCACACTGCATATTGATTTGATTTCCATTTCTCTTTTGTTCTTTCACTTTACTTTTGATAAATTCACTAAAAAAACTATTAACACTTTTATTTTTTAAAGCATTCTTACTTTGCAGCATTTTTTCAACACTTGCCTAGAACTTTTACACAATACTGTAGATAACCCAGAATCCACCATTTACAATAGATGATGGTCACAGCTCACCTCCTCCCCTTCCCTGCACAATTCACAGAGCATGACCACAATACTCTCCCATAGAAATGAAGGAGTCTCCTCCTATCTATTGCATCTATGACCCATGAGTACTGCTGAAAAGCATATCTGTAAATGCAGATGGTCAGCCCCAGAGTCTTGTGCAGACAATAGAATTTAAAAAAAATCTACAAAAAAATAAAAAAATAATACCTAATTAGAAAAATGGAAAATGTTTCACTATCTGCTTTTAATTAGTTAAAAAATTTAGGTGTAACATCCCCTATTACATTATGGCCAACATGAGTAATGGAGCAATGGAATTGAATACGTAGTACCCTGTTTCCCTGAAAATAAGACATACCCTGAAAATAAGACATAGCATGACTTGAAGAATTTTTGAGGATGCAAAATGATTTTTCAGGCTTTTTGAGGATGCTTGAAATATAAGCCCTACTCCAAAATTAAGCCCTGCTAACAGTTAATTAAAAAAGTCAATTTAAATAGTGTCCAGGCAGCTATAAATGTAAAAAATGTAAACCTTTTTGAGCAAAAATTAATATAAGACACTGTCTTATTTTCAGGGAAACACGGTATACAGAAAATGGCATACACATTATAGTATTTTTTTTTAGATGCAATTAAGATCTGTAGTTTAGAATTAACATTTGCATTACTATAAACCAGAACAGAAATTAGAAAAATTCCAAAAAAAAACATATTTTTTTTTTTCCAAAGAAGAGAATTGTAGAGAATTCTAAAGAACATTACCGCTGGAGGAAAATGCGAACAAATAAACAGATATCTTGGCAGCTCGGATCCACTGAACACTCCTATTAGACACTGAAGCCTCAAGTGTTGCTATCTGATTCCGTCTATGCACAGACTAGCTCTTAATCTGATACCCAAGAGAGATATGGATTTGGATAGCTGCAGGTGAATCTTTTCCTAATTAACTTTAATACTGCCTAAGCATATTGAGCTACCCTTGTCTGAACTCTGTGGGATATCCTGCCAGAAGGGTTCCCATGTCAGCCATTAATCTGAGCTGTGCTACTTACAGCCCTATGTGGTAGTTCTTCCTATGCTGCATACAAAGACGGTTGCAAATCAGTTGAAAGAACTGCCGCTCCTTAAGTGTATTAAATTCGATAAGTCTACACGGATGGCATTACGCCGACTTTCCCCCATCTGCATAATGTTCATGGTCCTACCGTAAACTTATATGACTTACGATAAAGCCGATAGAATAAATAGAAGCTTCTGGAACTTGGCAGCCTGAGTAACGATCGGAACCGTCGTATGTTTGTACTGTATTCTTAATGTACTTACATATAGAAAAATATGGTTGTCATTCTACATTTTGGGAAGATGAATTAGGAGTGCAGAAGCGGCTTCTATCTGAATGAGTTCTGTCACTATCAATGAATGTCTTTTGAAAAATATTGGTTAAGTTTCTAGCTGCTAAAAAAATGAATGACATAAGGAGAGATGACAGCTGGGTAATGATGATCCGGGGTGAATCAGAGTGGCATTTATTGAATTAGAGCAGTTTTTTATAGACGCGGGGACATTGTGGTGGATGTAACATGAAGTCCAATCTTTCCACCCTGGAACATGTTAATAATCGGAATGTCTAAATGTGAAGGGAAGCAGAATACTTTGGTTTTCTGCCTGGATTTCCATTAAGATTGAAATATTTTCATTTTGTACTGTAATAAAGCATTTGGTTTTAAGACTGAATTTCGGAGAATGTAAACCAGTTCGCTTTCTTAACTCCTTCTATGATATGGTAGGAGGGAATAGGCCAGTTAGGTGGGGATGGTAAGGTAGGCAGTAGACCGAACAAGGGACTGGGATCATCGGGCCGCGTGGTGGTTCATGTACTCAGAAGACTTCCAAATAAGGAACATGTAGGGTAGAGGTCGAAAGACTTTCAGGTGGAGACCACATGTTGTGATGTTGAAGAAACTTAATTCCCAACAAACACAGTTTAGAACTCGAATTAAGGGTCATTCACAGAAAGCGTTGAGATAATTCAATATCAGAACTATAGCACAGGTTATTTTCACCTGTACTCAGAGGTGCTCAAAGAACAGTGAAGCGAAGGAACTCAACATTCGAGCCATGTTCCACTTGTCAGCAGTTCAAACATTATTCTACTGGTCAACGGTAGTCTGGTTCGATAAACTATCTTGTTGTAGAGGTGTCAGCAACTCCCAGATGAATGCAGAGCTTGGCTGATGGGCCATGCAGCCGGTACATGGTAGGGGACTATCTGCTTGGAATGCAAGCATGTATCTCTTCTTACAGTCACTTCGCTTCTGGCCCCAGGCTTTCCCAGGAGGGGCTGAGGCCCCGGTCATTTCCTGTTACTTCAGTAATACTGAAATCCTTCCCACCATGCCCACCTCTTAAAGCAATAGTACACCTTGTGATAATAAATAAACAACTACAAAGTAATTAAATTAAAAAAAAAACAAGGGTAGACCCACCTCTACAATATATTTCAACATCTACATTGATTGACTACTTTATTAGAAATACTAAACCTGCACTTTCATAATTGATGTCTCCCTGTATGAAAATTAGGCTGATGACCCAAAAATGCAGCATAACATCACATGACAAGTGTTCTGTGAATCAGTTTCAGTGTGAATTCACTTCAGATAGAAAAATGATCTGAATGACCTCTCATAAGGCCTTGACATTGGTGCTGTACTAGCTGGGACTAGGATTTCACTGCCAACTTTCTGGCATTTTCTAATGTAACAATGTGGAGAGTATACCAAGAATGGTGGCATCGAGAAAAAACATGAAGCAAAAGGGGGTGCTGTGGATGTAAACAACTAGTTGCCAGAAGAGGTCAGAGGAGGATGTCAAGAATGATCTGGATGAATAACTACTGCAGAGTTAGGCCTCGGTCACACGGGCGTTTTTTCCCGCGATTTGCAGATCGCATAACGGATGCGCATCCTCAAATCGCGTGACCGGGGCCGACAATTCACTGAAAAAGCTGCACCTAGCAGCGTTTTCAGTGAAACCGCCCCGCACTGCCCGCTATCCTCTGCCACAGCTGTGGCACAGCTGTGGCAGAGAAGAATGATGTTTGCCTATTGAATTCAATAGAGCCGGCAATACAGCCGGCTCCATTGAAAGCAATGGGCTGCTGGCGAGCGCGGGATGAATTTTTGGGAATGGCTTAAAAATATATATCTTTAAGCCCTTCCCGAAAATTCATCCTGCGCTCGCCGGCAGCCCATTGCTTTCAATGGAGCCAGCCATATTGCCGGCTCCATTGAATTCAATGAGCAAACATCGTTCTCCTCTGCCACAGCTGTTGCAGCTGTGGCAGAGGAAAACGATCTTTAAGTATATGTTCTCAATGGGGTCGGCGCTGCTGCCGCCGGCCCCGTTGAGCGCATATATAGAAGGCAGCGATGCACAGAACGCAGATAGGCGTGTTCTGCGAATCGCTGTGTCCTATAATTGATCGCACATCCGCATAAAAAGAGGGACATGTGACCAATCCTATTGGGATTGATTGGGTCTATCGATCTGCAGATCGCAAGCTCGTCTGCAGATCAGACCAAAAAACGGTCGTGTGACCGAGCCCTCAAGCAAATTACAGCTGAGTACAACAATAGTGCTCTGACTAATGTGTCTGAATGCAAAACTTCTTATCTTTAACATGCATGTGCTCTAACAGCAGCGTCATTGTTGTCTAAGAAAAATGGAAAAGCGAGACTTCAGTGGGCCAAGAACACAAAAAATGGATCATTTAGCAGTGGAAAAACATTTCATATTTCCCAACCAGATTTCTGTTGCATCATGCTGATGGGAAGATGGGAATTTGGTGCAAGCAACATGAATCGATGACCCCTTCATGTCAGTCTGGTGGAGGTGGGGTAATGGTGTGGGGAAGACTTTTTTGGTGCACCCTTGCTCCTCTTTTCCTGTAGAATGATTTCAACATCTAGTGAAAACTATGCCTCAACAAATTGCTGCATATCTGTAAACTAAAGGTGGTTGAATATCCATCAATCAAGGCCAAAATGAATCAGGGAATAACCCTATGGCCTTAGTCAGACAGGCGTTTTTTCGCGCGATTTGCGGATCGCATGACGGATGCGCATCCGCAAATCGCGTGACCGGTGCGCGCAAGTCGCCCGCAAATCGCCCGAAAATCTGCTCCTAGCCGCGTTTCATTAGAAACGGGCCGGAGCTATCCAGCGCATTGCATTCAATGGAGACGGCAATACAGCCGTCTCCATTGAAAGCAATGCGCTGCGGGCGAGCCCGGGATGAATTGTCGGTAAGGGCTTAAATATATAAGCCCTTCCCTGCAAATCATCCTAAAATGTGTTAAAATAAAAAAAAAATTGTATACTCAACTTCTCCCGGCAGCCGGAGCTCCGTGCGGCCGTCCTGCGGTGGGTGTGAAGGGGGTGTGAGTCAGACCTGCCCCCTGATTGGCTCAGTGCTGAGCCAATCAGAGGCATGCCTCACTCACACCCATTCATGAATTCATGAATGGATGTGAGTCAGACCTGCCCCTGATTGGCTCAGCACTGAGAGGCAGCAGTCACTCACCCATTCATGAATTCATGAATGGGTGTGTGAGTGTTTTCAGCCTCTGATTGGTCAGGGCTGTGACCAATCAGAGGCAGATCATTCAGCAGGCGGGGATTTTAAAGCCCTGCCGGCTGAATAGTGCCAAGAACCAGTTCAGGAGAACTGACAGCGGCCGCGGCTGGACTCCGGCTGCAGCGGAAAGGTGAGTATACAATTTTTTTTTATTTTAACACATTTTAGGATGAATTGCAGGGAAGGGCTTATATATTTAACCCCTTCCCGACAATTCACCCCGCGCACGTCGGCAGTCCATTGCTTTCAATGGAGCGGCTGTATTGCCGCTCCATTGAATTCAATGGGCAAACATCGTTCTTCTCTGCCACAGCTGTTACAGCTGTGGCAGAGAAGAATGATTTGTCTTCTATATGTTCTCAATGGGGTCGGCGCTGCTGCCGCCGGCCCCATTGAGCGCATATACAGAAGAGAACAGGAATCGCAGATCGCAGATAGGTGCGATCTGCGATTTTTTGTTCTATAATTTATCGGACGAGCACATAAAAAGCGCTCATGTGTCCGATACCATTGCAAAGCAATGGTTTTAAAAAATCGCCGGACGCATGCGCATGCGCAAATCGCGCCTAAAAACGCCCGTCTGACTAAGGCCTAAATATATTTTTTGATCATTTTATCCACCATAATATTTTTGTTACACATGCTGCTAAAAGAAGCCCACTCAGATATTTGAATAACATAAATAAATCTTGTTATTTGTATAGTGCCAACTTATACCACAGCGCTTTCAGGTAATTTACCACCCTCTACCAAGCTGGGTACTCATTTTACTGACCTCAGAAGGATGAGTTCACCTAAACCATGCAGGGATTGAACTTGCAACCCTCAGGTTTTGAGCAAGAGCTTAGAACTGCAGACTTCTGCCTTAACACTTTGCACCACACAAGGCTGATATATATATAAGGCAGCAGTCTGCACCACATAATGTGTGGGAGCCCCTGCATTTGCACTGCATCCCATCCATGCTTCCCAGGGAGAACTTAATGTTACCAAAGGATGGAGTAACTGAACCAAGCGTCACGCCTCCCTTAAAGGAGTAGTTCAGTATTTTAAAAATGGACGAAGAGCAATAGTAAAATAGTTAAAATAGTGAATTAAACACTTACCATCTGTTAAATGCCCCACCACTCTCACACCACTACTCCGGTGGTCCCCCCTATCTTGTAGTATTGACATCATGTATATAATTCACATGACAACCAATCGGTGGCCTCTGCAGTTTTGCTTACGTGTATGGCATGTTACAGTTGAGGCCAGTGCTTGTCTGAAGCAGCCGTGTGAATGATGTACATGATGTCATCGCTAAAGGACTGGTGGTCATTAAATAATAAGTAACGGTTATTTTTGTATTGTAACACATTTCCTGCTCTAAGCTCATTTTTTAAAGCCTAGGAAAAAAAACGTTAAATTCTACAAAAGATGGGGAAAGTGGTGACAAGAAACAACCAAACGATTTTGCCCTTGGACGGAGGATGGGAAGTACTAGGAGGGAGATACTGGTTTAATTTTTAAAGGAACAGAAACACATGCCTCATCACTCATACACATTTAACACCTGAATAAGATGGGTTTCCCTGGATGTGGCGGATGAGCCACCATGTTTTGATTAAAACATGCACTGATAATCTTTATGTAGTTTTATGTAGTTATTCCAAAGAACACTAATGTAGTTTTATTCAGATATGAGATGTACATGAGCGCTGAAGCATATGTCTCTATTACTGTATTTGCTGCAGTCATATCTTATGTGCACCTTCACATTTAATTTATTTGTTGGAAGTGCTGACTTTATTTTTTGTTGTATTTGATTTATAGGGATACTAAACTTGGAAATAAATGATAAAAACAAACAGAAGAATAACTTGTGTACACCATTTATCAGACTGCAGGATTTTTTGCATGGTCCTGAAAAAGCTTGGAGACTTCACATAACGGAGGTCATAACTTTGTCCTTCAATTTTTTTTTCTGCTGGCAGACTGCCAAGGGGTATGGTGTGTAGGACATGGGTAGAGCATAAAGGGGTTAAACCATAATTGACTTTTCTCACCTACCCATGGAATACTAGATAAAAGTGTGATTGGTGGGGATCTCTCCACTGAGACCCTAACCAAACTCGAGGAGGTTCCATGTCTCCATCTCCTCCTCACTACAGGCTCACTGGACCCTCCACAGTAAAGAGGAGACTGAATGGAGAGGTAGTTCGGAATCCACAATGTTGCTCTATTCATTCTCAATGGACTGCTGGAGATAGCTGAGCACTTGCACCCAACTATTGCTGTCAGAATTCGCTGAGGCAGAGGGATCTATAATAATTCAAAAACCCTTCACGGATAGAAACCTTTAAAATATAACTTTTATTAAATAAATATTTAAAACTTTAGGGCTGAAGACACTCACATGCAAGTATAGTTTGTTGTTCTCCCAGATGATACCTATTCTTGAAGTGGGAGTATACATTTCCCTTGGGGATCAATACACTAGAAAGCAGAATGAGGCGATATCTGCCTAAAGGGTGGAAGTTATCTTACTATCTCATCTTGACTTATAGATAGAGGATGACTCATCAGAGATTGGCGAGCCAAGTAGTTAACCTGTGGCATGCTCTCTCTCCGACTGCACATCCCTACCTATCGGCAGCTCACTATTGCTGTCAGCCACCTTGAAAGTAATGGAGTGTCACTGCACATGTGTGACCACCACTCCATTCGCTCTTCACATCACTTCAGATGAGTTCGGTGAGCATGCAGTGTTGAGAACAGAGGGACAGAACCCCCGTTTCCAGGATTGGTGGAGGTTTCTGTGGTAGAATCTCCACTGATCAGACTCTCATCACCTATGGATAGATGATAAAAGTCTATTTTGAGATAACTCCTTTAATTGGCTTTGCCTCCTATTGGAGATAAAGTAGAGGGGAAGGCTCAAAGCTCCTGCTGCAGCCAGTTATCCTATAGAGGATTTTGATAAACAGGCTGATTAATATACCACGTTTACCTGAAAATAAGACCTATACCGATGATAAGCCCTACCCTGATTTTCAGGGGAGGGCTTGAAATATAAGCCCTACCACAAAAATAAGCCTTAGCTGCACTACATGAAAAAATCAAAAAAAAAAAAAACAATACTCACAGTCATTCAATGCATTACTTTGATTGGTTCATCGAATGCCGGCTCTTATTGGCTGAGACACTGCGCACGAGAACCAATCAGTGCAATTGCTTGCTGAAGGCGGGGTTTTCAAACCCTGTTAGCAGCAAGAGATGCTCTTTCAGTGCTGAGGACTGCATAGAAGCCTGCCGGAGCCAGCAGGAGGGACCCGGATGACACCTGCTAGGTGAGTTTAAGCCAACCCCTGAAAATAAGACCTTGTGACTCTTTTGGTGCAAAAATTAATATAAGACAGAGACTTATTTTTAGGGAAACACGGTATATATATATATATATATATATATATATATATATATATATATATATATATATATATATATATATATGCAATAAGAAAATGATTGGTGAATTAGTGTCAGAGAAAAGCAGGAGATTAAGGAAGACGTTTGTTGGATTTTTATACATTTCCCGTGTTCTTTTAATACTGTACTCAGGGACTTTAGCACATCTATAGCTGCGGTATTACTAGCAAGAAACCACTTTTATTATTGGTTCCTAAGGAATATCCTTATGAATATTGCTTCAGCAGAAAAAAATGCTGCTTCCACACTCTGTAGATGCTCCATATATATTGAGTATCCCCACGTTGCCAGCTGTAACAGCCACAGTAAATCTATAAGGTTTTCTATTCTCTGCTGTGCTTTTCCTTAACATAAATTATGTTTTCCTTAATTATAGCTCTTTGAAACCGGTATATACATTGTCCCAATTAAAACAATTACCGATATTTCATTTGATCTTAGGCTGCAGTTTTTTAACGCCTCAAAAAAAAAAGACCAATCTTGTTGAAAAGATTTTCATGACTGGCACAGCAAGTAAAGTATGAATAGAATACAAGTTGCGGCACACAGCCAAGTGGTGTATCATACGCATACACATGCAGTTCAAAGCCACAGCAGATTACATAAAAAATTGAATGGAAGCCGGGTCAGACAGCACAAAGCCCTCGGGTCACCGGGAAAAAGTGAGTGGACAAAGAGCGCACCAGGATGTAGGATGAAACTGGGACAGCGGCGAGTGATATTACAGTACCAAGGATTCAATTACATTTAAAGATACTTTTTGTTCTTTCCACGCATGCTGTCCCCTTTTATTTTTTGCAGCCCCCCCCCCCCCCTTTTACCTCATTTGATTGAAGAATAATAACAAATCTATTCAAACAATTGCAGTATCAATATGTTGCTTCATACATTAAGTAAAATAAATATTTATAGAACAATGGAAATTTGTGTAGTGATTAATTACTGTTTACTATCAAAGAGTTTCTACCACACATGCTGATAAATCATGTGGAAGTAAGAATACACAGGAGGGTGATAAGAAAACATAAAGAGCCGTATCGCTATAATAATCACTGTTCTGGACTTAAACCTGGGAGATCAACATCCCACAACATCAGAAAGGTTCAGATGGTATTGCATATAGGCTGGTGACAGCAATGAGATTGGGCTTTGGCATCTTTAGATGTCACCTCTGAATCAAGATGGGGGGTGGGAAGCAGGCTGAACTGGATGGACAGTCTTTTTTTTGGTCTAGCATACTATGTTACTGTTACTATGTATAGCGGTTGCAGGCACTAGGGTGGAGCCTCAGGTGTAGCAGCCGCTGGTCTGGAGAGTAGTCAGGGAAGAGCCAGGAGTCAGCAATGGGAGGCATCAGTTTGCAGTACAGATAAATGAGGTGGGTAGCGTAGTCATAAAGGAAGCCAGAAGTCGGTATCAGGAGGTCTTCTAGCAATAGCTGAAGAACAGGCAGAAGTGGAGCTTGACCAATGCTGTGTAGCAGAATAATCACGCAAGAAGGAGTGTCACGGCAGGCTTTTATAGGAAGTCCTAAGCTAGAACAGGGGCTGGATAATAGGATCTAGAAACAAGGTCAAGGTACGCAGGGGAAATGTCCAAAGCTAGATGGCTCAATAGGGAGAGCCACTGACTAGAGCACAGGAGGTTGTGGGTTTGAGCCCTGACACTAAGCTTTTAATTTAGTTGAATGCCCCTATTCACTAGAGGTACAAAATGTCTATTGCTAGATCTCTTGTGAATAGCCTTCTTTCCTCTTTATCCAATTAAAGAAGGATTACATGGCAAGGTTCTCCATTGTCATCCCTTCTATTCGCAGTGACCATTGAGCTCTTGGGACTACATATCAGACAATCATGCATATCAGATTTGGACTATCAGAGAGTAACAAGTGGACCTAGGGAAGACCGCATTGGCTTATATGCTGGTGACATGGTGTTATTTCTCTCTAACCCATGTGATACTCTTCTGCATGCCATTTGAATAATTGACAAATTTGGAATCTTTTCTGGTTTACTCATGAATTGGCAGAAATCCATGTTTATGCCACCGAATCAGTGGATATGGGTTATAGAAGAGGAAATATGTCGACTTAATGTAGTGTCACAATTTAGATATCTGGGAGTTTATATATCTAGAGATTACCAATATTCCTAGACACTTAATATTGCTCCTTTAATCCCTTTTCTTAAAGATAAAGTTAAAATATGGAGCTCCCTACTTTTATCTGTAGCTGGCAGAATAAACCTTATGACAGCCTCTTCTTAACCTGAGAGTATAGCTCATTACACAGTATATAAGAACTATTCTTCAGAAATAAGTGCAGGTTGAAGAGGGACTCAATATCTTTAGAATGCCTGGATGAGACTCCCGCTATAGGCCTCAATGGGGGAACAGATTTATTTTGTGGTCTCTCCTCATATCACCTCTTCCATTTTAAGAAGTTTAGTGCATAGGACGTCTGATCATTTTTAGGAAAGTGTAGAAATCCAGTCATTGAGATTAGAATTGACTAAAAATAATATGAATTAAGGTAATATAAAAAAATCCCAGTATGTTGTAATTATTCCACCTCCATCATGTTCTTTGCCTTCTCTGTGTCCCTCTCAACCCCATTGCTAACCGGTACTTTTATGCATGGGCTGCTTTGCTGTTCTCTTTTCTGCCTACAACTCCCAAAATCTATTGTATGCACTCTGTATGTGTTTAGTAGAGATGAGCGAACGTACTCGTTAAGGGCGATTTCGCAATCGAGCATCTCTATTTTTGAGTACCTGGCTACTCGGGTGAAAAGATTCGGGGGGCGCCGGGGGGTGGCGTGGTGGAGTGGGAGTAGCAGTGGGGAGCTCTCTCTCTCTCTCCACCCCCACTTCCCTCTGCAACCCCCCGCTCACCCCCGGCGCCCCCCAAATCTTTTCACCCGAGTAGCCAGGTACTCGAAAATAGCGATGCTCGATTGCGAAATCGCCCTTAACGAGTACGTTCGCTCATCTCTAGTGTTTAGCTTTCCCTGCTCTACATAACCCCCAGGCGTTCTCCTTCCCCTTCTGGCAGCTGCATATAGTTCCCATATAGTGTCAATCAGGTCCAACATCACTAATTCAGAATGAGTGGTGGGGACAACACACATGACAGCACTGGAAGCAGTTCCACAAAATAGCCCTTCTGGGCCAAGGGTGGTGAGCATAGAAGAAAAAATGGGGATAGTGAGGTGCGACTACAGAACAAGGCAGCTAGTCCTGCTAATGTCATCAGTAACAGGTCCTCTTTAAGAGTATAGTTTTATACTAGGATTAGTCATTATTATTGTTGCCCACTTTAATTGAAATACGTTTTATATACCATCAATAATGTAGTAGACTAAAGTTTACCGACTTTGTACACTAAGATATTCTTATTTTACTATTATGTTAGATTTATTTTCTCTACCGGGGAGAATGGCAGCCAGATCATTTTGAGACTGGACTGAGGCATACGATGTGATAATGGTAGACCCTAAACGGAATTATCTTAAACTAAAAAACCCCAGCTGCAAAATAATGTAAAATATTCTGTCTTCTATCCATGGCAAACACATGAGTTACATTAAGAGCCAAATGAGAGAGAAGAGCTCTGCGGTAACATGCTTTATTGATTGTCTAAGGTAGACCAATAACGATGCAATTAAAGTTGTCAAGATGGAAATTATGGTCAGGAAGCTTACGGTTTAATAAGGGCATAGTGAAAAAAGAAGTGATTGGAATGTTTGGTATAATTAAACAGAATGTTGTAGCCGTTTGCAAAGCTGTTACCCAGCGTGTGCCGGTTATGCATTTGGGCACTAATGTTAGACGGGAAGGTAGATTGGCTTTACTCTTTTTAACTTTTCAAATGGTTTAAAGAAGCAGATGGTTATATTATTTTCTATGAATATATAACAAGACAGAGATGTCTTTCAATATGAAGATCATTTTAATGTATGTAATTCCCCCAAAATTGCATATCATATGCCTCATTGATTTAGTAAAAAAAAAAGGAATACTTATATATTCATATGTTGTATTATCTACAACCATTATAGCCACCCTCTAGGCCTGGACAAACCAAGATGGCCACAACAGCTTCCCTAACTGCCCGATGTACACTGTGCATTACTATGCATAATTAGTCTAGAGGCCCATTTCCATGCAAAAATAATCTTTCAAACGACTGAAAGATTGAAAGAATTAGCAATCTATTTTCAAAAAGTGTTAATGGCCATTAATACTTTATCATCTACATTTGCATGTAAAAGAGCCTCCAGGAGTTGTTTGCAGAGCCCAGTGTAGGATTAATCACATACCCAGCTGTGCACTCAGCTGCATTGTTCTGCTCGTGACTGACGGCAGATTACATTGTTATCTGCTGTCTGCTGTGTAAATAACAGCCTGAGGTCTACTGATAGATAACAGTGTTTGCTTTGTCTTTCAGTACCTGAAGGATGGATTTTAATACCCCATTTAGACACAATGAGTATCGCTCAAAATTCTCTCAAAAGCCATCTTTTGAGCGATAATCGTTGTGTTGAAAGGCGCAGCCTTCGTGCAGTATTCGTGTATGATTTTCTCATTGTTAACTTTCAGCTAGATGAAAGACAACGATGAGTTTTATCAGGACCACGCATTGAGTTTTCAGCAGGATACTGCTGATACTATTGTTTCAGCTGGTATCACGCTCAGAGAACATAGCAGGAATATGAAGAAGACAGCGCTCCAGCTGTCTTCCGTATACGCCGCTCGGAGCGCTCAGCTGTATACCAGCTGAGCGCTCCATGAACACAACAGGAGCATGCAGAAGACAGCACTCCAGCTGTGTTCTGCATACTCCGCTTGGAGCGCTCAGCTGTATACCAGCTGGGCACTTTATGAGCTCAGCAGGAGTATGCAGAAGACAGCGCTCCAGATGTGTTCAGCATACCCGACTCGGAGCGCTCAACTGGATACCAGCTGAGCACTCCAAGAACACAGCAACTCTCAGAGCATGTAAATACTCCACAATGATTATTGCTTAAAAGGTTGCCTTTGAGCGACTCTTGAGCGGTAATCGTTGTGTCTAAATGGGCTTTAAGTTCACCTGAAAATCATCGTTCAAATAAAAAGTGCACAATGGCCGCCGTTACATGTAATGATTATCGCTCATTTTCGGTCATTCGAATGAATTTTGAACGATAATCATTACATGTAAATGGGCCTTGAAATACTACATTAGTTTTGATTAACCAGTGCTGCCCATATAAACAGGACTGACCAGTCGGAGCAGCATGAAATGTCTTTGACTACTATTGCATATTAATGCACGGTGTGCATTAGGTAGTCAGAGAAGCAGTTTGGGCATTTATGTTTGTCCAGGCCTGTAGGGCCGCTTTAAAGGGGTTGCATCAAGATGACATCCCCGTTCCTATATTATAATTGGGCATAAAAAGGTAAAAAAAAACATGGACTCTTACTCAGGATTCCCTTTTATGAGCCAGAACAGAAATCCTAAATAAGAGTGGCTCCCATTTTGGCGGACCTTCTGCTATCACGGTATTATAGGATGGCTATTCATCTGAATTACCATCCTGTACTGTAATACTACATTTCCCTTCTTATAGCTCTTTCATATCGGCATATTCAGGTTTCAACCATGATATATGTTGTGTATCTATGAGTTCCAACATTGCATATTCCCTCCGTATTTTGTAGCATATTTATGTGCTCTGACTAGAACTTTGCTACAAGCTTGGCTCAGGTTTATGTCTAACTTCTGGAATCCTTAGATACATATCAGGAGGAATACAATAGTTCCAAATCATAAGTAAGAGTAGTTGCATTAATGACATTAGTAAGAGAAGGAGCATCCAAGGATTAGCATTTTTGGCCATTGCCATGCGAGGACAATGGGGGGTATAACCACAGAGTATTGAGATGGAAATCTATTCACATGCAGAAAACAGAGAGCGAGTGCCAGACCAGGAGCCATAAAATAATGGGTTAATATAAAAACTGGATTTATACAATAGGCAATCAATTCACCAAGTTTAAGAGTTACAGTGCGTCACATTTAAAAAAGTCAATGGAGAAAAAAGATTTTTCAAGTATTTAGTCAACTTTTTCATCATCTTTAGTACATAAGTCATTAGCATCCTATTCTGTCTATTGTTCATACTAATGAAATAAAGAACAGGCAGCAGGTTTCAGGTGAAAAAACAGTTTTATGCTTCCATCGGAATGCTGGATGGAAATCACATCATCACACAGAGAGACGACGTTTCGACCATATCAGCAGATCTTTGTCAAGCCTGGCGATCAGACACAAACATCTCGGGACTTGAGGATCCCGCGCATGCATCCTATAGATAGTACGGCTCTTAGGGCCGGCTCTGACATTGCGAGTTCTTAGGATCCCGCGCATGCATTGTATGCATAAACACGGCTCGTATGGATGGCCTTGATATCGCGAGAGCTAAGTATCCCGCGCAGGCACTCTTAGACACTTCCTATTCCCATTCAACACATGTAAAGTAATAGCGTCTGGACGCTGCCAGCTAGTATTCACCTGCTGAGCACATATGCATGATGACATTCAAGCTATGCCGCACACCTTTTTGCAATTTTTAATTATTGTATTTGTGGGTGATTGGTTAAGGGATTATATTTAAACGCATAGGATATGTATCTGTATTAGCTTGACGAAGACCTCCTGATATGGTCGAAACGTCGGCTCTCTGATGATGTGATTTCCATCCAGCATTCCTATGGAAGCATAAAACCGTTTTTGCACCTGAAACCTGCTGCCTGTTCTTTATTTCATTGGACTAAATATTTTTTGGGACTTGGATTCAATCCCAGCTCAGGAGTGCAGTTTATTCCTAAGAAAAGCCCCCCCCCCCCTTATGGGCTGTGGTGAGTGCTGCTGAATTTTGCTTATATTGATATTGTTCATACTATTCTGATATTACTTTGTATGTACGCTCTATAAAGACGATCACAGAGCAATTAAAGATATATATGGGGTTTTTTTTGTAATTTCTCCACTTCATGTAATAAGTTTTACCCAAGTTTGAAAGATGATACAAGCAACTTGAATCGGATATGGATTTACAGAAAGGTACAGCCAAGATTAATTACCATCTCCTACCCCAGTGTATCAAAAGTGGGAACCATGCAGATGCAAAAGGATTATATGTACATCAGGGCTTTTTGGCTATTCTCTTATGCTAGTCTTTGTTTCTATTCACTACTTTCTAAGTCTACAGTAATACTTATTTGAAAAATGAGAAGTATATTTTCAATTAGGACCAAAAGAAGGGAGAAGCTTAGTAGGAAAAATACCAAAGACAGGAAAAGAAATTATTTCTGATATGACAGGGCTTTGTGGCCAAGAAAGAAAGAGCTCCTCAGAGAATGCTGAGACTCATAAAGGAAGAAGGATATGCAACAGATTAGAGCAAGATAAAGGAAGAGCGGATAAGTATGGGGCTTACATAGAATAAAGCAATCTTGTAATGTAAATAGCACTGGCTAGACAGAGAAAAGACAAAGAAAGCTAAATACGACTCAGACACTTCTAAGATAGCACATCAATATTAAGAAAACCACTCTTAGGCTTATTTTACTTATTTCTTTAGTTGGTATCTCAGTTCACTGCATCTTTTCTGTTCGCAAACTTTTTGAAGTATCAGAGAAAACTCATGACTTGTTCTTCTTTGTAGGGAAGTGGAATTAAATATTTAACTGGTTGGGTGAACTGGTTGAAGAGTTGAAGGGTTCTTCACCGGCTTTACCATTGTCTTTGTTGGCTAAGAAGCTCCTCTTTAGATATTTACATCTCTTTACATCTATCAAATATATATTTTTGGTTCCATTTGAGTTTAGTAGACATCACATTGACCATAAACGCAACGTGGCATTTTGTAAAATTTTTTGAAAACTTCAGGATTGGAATCCCTATGGTAGTTTCCAGCAGCGTGAAAAAAATCAGCGAATGAAAATGGCCACCGATGGCCAAATTTAAGGTGCAATTTTCTCACGCACCCGAAAATTGCCCATGTGAATGAATGCATTGGAATCCAATGTTTCACATGGTTGAGATTTTCGGCCAATGTCTTATCCATTTAAATAGCCATTTAAAAATGCTTGTATGAATGAGATCTTATATTAAAAGGAACGTTCGTGGCTGATAACATGAGCAAGGCTGGTCAAGCTGAACACAGCATTCAAGATCTGTCTACCAATGCACCTTGTGCATTGTACAGTAATACGAGTGCTGCAGCTATGTTAGAAGAATGAGAAAGAAGCAAATAGGAGAATAAAGGCCCTTTTACATGCAATGATTAGCAATCAAAATTTGCCCAAACAGATTAAAATAAGCGATAATCATTACATGTAAACGTAGGCATTGTGCAATTTCCATTTTAATGATGGATTTTAGTTAAACTTAAAAATCCATCATTCAGCTGCTAAAAGACTGAGGAAATACATTCCATTTTAATGTATTTCACTCATCTTTCAATAGAATGCAGAATGTTCTCCCTGAGGCATGTTTACACTAGCCACAAGGAGAACAAGGCAATCTGCAGACAGCTGTTTACACAGCTTGCCATGTGTTTAAACACACACTGGGCTCTGCAAACAACTCCTGCAGGTCCTTTTACATGCAAATGAAGACGCTAAAGGGTTAATGGCCATTAACACTTTATGCAAATACATCTTTCAATCTTTCAGTCATTTGAAAGATTATCTTTCTGTGTAAAAGGGCCTTAGCAAATAGGGACATTACATAATGGGAAAGAAAGGATGGCAACAGATGATATAACTCTCCCCTCTGGTCCCTGGTCAAATTTTATCCAGGCACTGGAGTCATTTGAAGTGTCAAGTTAATTTTCCCTATATGAAGTGCTCCAGACTAAAATAATTACCTAGGAGTTATTGGCTCTTAAACTGAAAAATTTGGGGGCCACATAAATTTTTCAGTTATTGAATATAAATACATATATATTATAATAAGAAAAAGACTCACTATATTGTACCTTCAGTGGCAATATACACATTCAGACTACAGCTCCTGTATAAGTTTCATAGATCTTTCAAAGTTCTCCTCCTAGTAATCTCTCATACATCCAGAGTCAGGCCCCACGCTATAATATACACAGTGCTCTGCCTAGCATAGTTTCCTTTTCACACAGCCTGTTGGCGCAGTGATAAAACTAGTCAAAAATAGTGACAATAAAGTAATATTTTCTTGCCCTTTGCAAAATATTTATTATGGTGATCATTTTTGGTTTCCATAAGGAGTCTTCAGCATACAACTTGCTATACCTCCAGCTTGCACCTCATTATATTCCCCCACTCTCCAGCATATAACTCACTATACTCCAACATCCACTGTCCAGCATATATCTAATTATATGTCCAGTATGTACCTCAATCTCCATTCCTCGTGTCCAGCATGTACCACACTCTGAAGTTCCCAGGATGTAACGCACTTTGAAATGTGTCCAGCATTTACTTTACTTCCCTCAAGCATCCAACATATACCTTACTCCCCCCAAGTGGCCAGCATCTGCCTCACTCCACCAAAAGTGTACACTGTGTACCTCATTCTCCTTCCCCTGGTGATCAGTATATATCTCACTATCCCCCCTCGACTATCTATTTTCCTCATTATATCCTTCACTGTACTTGTTGTAGATCCAACTGGGACCACTGAAAGGCACACTCAGTAATATTGCTGCATAAAATAGACATGGCTTGTTTGGGACACTTTCCAAGTCCTGGGAGTATGGAGGTTGCAGGACACATAGTAGTGTTGAGAGAGGTATAGCTCTATTAAGCATACATGCAGTTTGGGGATGTTTCAAAATGTAAGAGGAAGAGACAACTGTAGCCTCTATGCCCCCTTTCCCCTGAACAGAGTAAAGCAGCACCAGCCCTGTGGTACAAAGGGTTACAGCGGCTTCCTTTAGCAGAAGCATCTACGTGCATGCAGTTTGTCCGAGGTAGGTCTATCAGATGTGCCTATTATCTGGCACATCTGATACATGCAATGGAGGGATTTTTTTCTTAAACTTACAGCCACAGAAAAGCAGTGGGGTTAGTCGCAAATGGTGACAAGATTGCAAATTCTTGTCGCCATTTGCACATTCTAGTGTACATTGGAAACCATTTTGGTCTCCATCTAGAAATCTGCATTTATAATCTCCAGTTTGTCTTTTCTCAATGTTTTTACATTCATCTGTTCCCTTTTGGTCAATGTGCCAATAATAGAATGTGACATTGTTCCCTTTTTAACTCTTCATTTTTAATTATCACTTATTTTCACTTAGTTCTCTCAAGACAAATGCCTGAAGTCTGGTAGCACTTACTGTTTGAAGTTAAATATTATGAGCTGTGTCTCACACTCTGCAATCTGCTGGCTTATAACTTTTCATTTACTTTTAAAGAGGCTTGGATTTTGTTAATTATGTATGGTTTTGGTTGTATAGCGTGCCAAGGCTAGAAACAGTGGGCCAAGTATTCTGTTTTCAGTGAAGGGATTTAATAATCTCGTTATGAATTAAACAATATTTGTTGTTATTTTTGATGTTTTAATAGGATTTCTGGTTTGTTTTGGTTGGATATTTACAAAATATTTTTGTACATGGATTATTGTAATCCAAAACAAGTAAATCTGTCAAATATATCCAATTTAGTATCATAGCATCAAGTCTCCAAGGATCAAGAATCCTATCATATCTTGTTCAATCATATTTTGCTTGTCCAATCAAACTGAGTGGCATATGATAGGAACCCAGAGTCTTGACCATATGCACTGGCTACAAAATAACTTCTACACTTCCAAAATGGTAGACATATCCTAAAACCCTAACCAGTGGCTATTTGGATGGTGTAATACATATTTTCTTCAGTATGTACATCTTAAAACATGTAACCATTTTCTTCACTTTATCTCATCTGTCATTAACGATAAATGCAAAATTGAAGGCCCTTTATATAGTGGCCAACAATCAAGCACAAATCGTTTGTCTACTCATCGGGTCGTGTAAAGCTGCTGCCAGTCAGCCAATGTATGGGCAAATGCTCATTAGTTGGCTAATCCCATCCTGTTTGAGCAGTGGAAGCACTGCCAACAACGAACGATCATTGATCTCCCATAGAGTATGGATCGGCCCATGTAAAGGTTAGGCAAACGAATGCCGATCATTGTGATTGTAACTCATTGAAGCGCATAGATTGGCCCATGTAAAATAGCACTAATAGCCTGAAGCTTCCATGATTTGTACTCTTGTGGAGTGTAAACTTTGCTTTCTTTCTTTTCCCACATTAGGGTTAGTTTTAAAGAGTTGCAAACACTATTGTGTGGAAATGTATGTTAGTGTAAAGCCGCATTTACAGGGGACGTAAAATGCGGGGTTTTAATTTTCCCATGCCGAGGTGAAATTAAGGAAGATTGGGCCGCTGGGCTGGGGGAGGGTCAAACTGACTCTGATGCCTTGCGTACCTCCCCAAACTTGCTACTCTTTGTGACAGTGATATGGAAATGTTCTCCACATCATTTCCAATATGGTTTGAATCTCATCAAAGTGTTATGACCTCCAGGACTGGTGCATCTGAAGTTGGATCAGTTAAATCTGTCAACAACAGGGACAGCTGAACTGCACATGCGCCGGTCACAGCACATGGGCAAGATTTAGACCATGGCAAAAATGATGTGGAGAATATCTCCATATTACTGGCACAGAGAGGGGCATGTTTGGGAAGGTGCACAATTCATCAGAGTTGGTCCAGCCAACCCACCATGGTTGGCCCCGCCCACCCACTGGAGTGATCACCCTTCATTTGCATGTGGTATGTGAAAAATAAAACCCTGCATTTTACAGGTGTGCTTGCAATACAATTTTCGATACAAGTAACTTTGTGAATGCAAATGACATCATTGTTTAAATAGTGAAGGTGGTTTACTATGCAAAAAACTAATGACAGGTTCCCTTTAACCCTTTCCAATCCCCTGTCTGACATCTAAAGACATTCTGATTGAAGGCTGTAAAGCTCCGATGTCGGAAGACATCCGGCAGGGTATTCTTACTGTAGATTACTGGCTGCTCTGTTGTCAGGGGCCTCACTGGCATGTCACATACCGCAGTACTGGCTCTACCCAGCAGATGGCACCATTGCATAATGGCAGAAAGAGAAAACCCCCTAGGAAACCCTGAGTGCAAAATTGGATTACAAAGGGTTAAGTATCCATTTCCAACTACTAGCTTTGACGTAGAGAATAATTTATTCTACAGAGACAGAGGAAGTTTTTTTGTTTTTTTTTAATCTGGAGTTAAAAAAAATCATAAACAAATGGTAGATATTAAAAATATTTTTAAAATAATTAAACTGTAATGGCCTTTGTGTAATAACACAATATCTCCTCGTAAAACGAAGAACAAAATACCAAATAATCCAAGTTCTAAAAAAGTCCAGATAGTTGATGAGTGGTCCGGGGAAAAAGAAAGGTTATAGAGGTGAGAATGGTCATAAAACGGCCATAAAAAGCCATCTAGTTGTAATTTAAGGTCCCCGGGTCACTATTAAGCAATTGTTCTTCTGCCAAAATGTATTATAACGGCTCACAATCCTTCCATTCCTGGATGCTTTATCTGGACAATGATATTATATTTTTTACCAAGTGATCAGCACTGGAGGGATGATAAGCAGCGATCCGTTAGAGCTAATTGTCCTCATCCCTCCTCACCTTTGTCGTGTGTTATTCTATCTCTGCTAATTTTCTCTTACCCCAGTCACCAAATAATAGACCATAAAGGAGTTCAAAAGTGCACAGCAGTGGGAAATCATTCCTCCAGTTAATAAAGGAACTTCAAAATACATCTCAAAAGATTTTAGGGAAGGAACGATTTTTTTGCAAAAATTGGACCTTTTGACGCAAGACGAGCATTGTGCTTGACCCGGGCGTTTTAAATCACTTGTTTTTTCAAAAGCTTCATTGTCCAAGCTGCATTGTATTATATTACGTGACATTTATTATCTGTGCACTTCTGTACTCTCAAAGTTACAATATTTCTATATGCTTCACTTAACCCCAGGATTACACAACTGAATGCAGATTATACTGTATACATGCTGTAGCAGTGCAGTGATGGAAATAACCACTGGAGGGCTCAAGAATAGTCTGTCTGGCAGGGAAAGGGTGCCCCTCTGCTGGTTAATTAGGAGGCTGCATTACAAGTGAAAAACAAAAAAAATATAGTATCACCAAAGTAGGAGTGCATGATATTTACATAACTAGTTATTGGTATTAGTTATAGGACCAGTGTTTCTGGTGACACTTATAATATAATATAGTGAATGACATCATCACATGTAACTCACTGAAGGACCTGGGATGACATCACCATCCTGTAATCAGGGGCGGAGCTCAGAGCTGCAGTGATCCAGCTGCTTGCTGAGGTGAAATTGTGGCTGAGATGAAGGACCTGTGAGGATGTCAGTGTCTTGTGATCAGGGGTGCAGCATGTAACTCACTCACTCACGGACAACTCGTCATTAGTACTTTGATGGATTTTATATATAAATTTAAAAAAAAAAAAAAAATATATATATATATATATATATTACAATTGATGCTTTATATTTATGATGCTATTATACACACACACACACACACACACACACATATATATATATATATATATATATATATATGTGTGTGTGTATAATAGCTTCAGATAAAGATGTTATAATTAAAATATCAATTGTGATAATTAAAATGTAAACAATTCTTAAGAAATTTGTTTGACACAAATAATTTATGCAATTTTATAATTCACATGAAGGGTCGTTTTCTGAGAGAAAAGGTCAGAGAGAAAGTCAGAAGTTGGACAAAAGCCATTAGAGTCAATGGTTTCCCTCTGGTGCCATTCAGTTCAATCAAAAAGTGGATCTGTTCCCAGCATGGATTCCATTTACCAGCTCCCATGGTGATGCAGGGAAACTGAAACCACATATGCAGAGGTGAGCAGTACCTTAAGCCCTATTTACATGCACAGATGATCGCTCAAATGCCCATTAGCAGCATATTACCTTCAACTGCATGTAAATGAGCCTCCCTGAGCTATATGCAGAGAACAGCAGGTGGTCGGTTATCTGCATACAGGCCCTTTGTTCTGACATTGGACTGCAGCTGAATACAATGTTAGCAGCGCTCCCATAGAGAATCACAGCGTGCGGGCCCTTCTATTAGCTCTCTGGCCGAACGATGGATTTTAAACTCAACTAAAAATCATTGTTCGGACAAAAAGCAAACGCTGGTAGTATTTACATGCAATGATTATCGCTCAAGAGACATATTTTGAGCAATAATCGTTGCATGTAAATGGGGCTTTAGGCAGGTTTCACACTATTTATGGAATCTCTGCATACCAAAATCCTTAAAGTCCTTTTACATGGCTTGATTATTGTGTACAAAAGTTCTTTGGGATGTTCATTCACCTGAATAATCTGTGGACAAACAAGTGAATACTCATTCGTTGGCTAAGCTTGTTTTTTTTTTTAGCAAACATAAGAATGCTCATTGGTGGACTGTACATCTTCCCCCATGAATGGGAAGATGTACAGCTGGCTTCTTTGGAACAAAAGACGGTAGTAATGATTGTTTGTCTCCATAGCAGTGATTCTTGGCCTGTGTCAAAGAAATGGAAACAAATACCAATCAACATCCTTTGTTCATTGGCTCTGGTTACATTAGTTGGCCTGTGTAAAATGAACTTTGAGTAGTACAAGAGCTTTTGTCTCTCTCTACAGGTCTGCAGAGCCTCCACCACCCACTTGGTCAACAAGGGTGGGTAATAAAGGATCAAAAACTGATAAAAAGTAAGATAACTGCAACACATAGGTACAAAATATTTTAGAGTGATTTTGAAACACTTCACTAGAGGACATGATATTAATACAGACAGACTTTGGTTTTTGTGATACGACAAAGAGCTTTTGGTAGTACAGGACGTACAAAGAAGTGTTGCTGTAGAGCATATCAAGTGATGTCAAGAGGTGATGACCAGAAAAGAAAGAGCAATGCTTATACCCATATAGCTTTCTAAGCCCGGTCATGGACTTGTGAGTGTGCATGAGTGCTCTTATTATTTTTCTAAGAGGCTTCACTGTATCAACAGTGCTAAGGGTTCACAGTCTTTCAGTTCTCTCTCTCGTGTGGGCAGTAACTAGATAACACTTGATAGAAATGTAGTGTTGTGATTGTACTTTACGAAAATACAGTATTGCGAAACCTCCAACAGATGTAGGAAAGTTCAACCCAGCCAACCAGTTACCTTATCTCAACACAACGAAAGCCATTGACTCACTATTTAAAAGGCAACAAAAAGTTCTGTGCCAAACTTTATTTAATGTGCCATGTCAAGTTAAACTTTGCTGCATCTGTACTTCTTAACTAATATTTTAGTTCTTTACTATGTCCTATAAACTGTGTTGATAAAAGCTCTTAAACCCAATGATCCAAGTCCAAAGACTCTCATGCTCCACGGTCTTTCACATTCCTTATCTTTCATATGTATTGATAAATACTGTAGTCTGAGGCTCTTATCTGTAACCAACTACCTCACAACTCTTCAAGTCTCCAACCTCGGTCTTTCTTAAAGAGTCCCTCTAGTTCACAGTAAAAAAATCCATCCATGCCATATAAGATCTGCAGTTTAATTTTCAGCAAACCTCTACTAAAGATAATTTTTAGATATGTAAGTTACTACAGGTAGCCTAAAGAAGACCTATAATGTCCTCAGGTCAGCAAGGCCAGCTATATAATTTTGCAGCTGCAGCTTCACTGGCTATTGCAGCTTTTCTTTTCTTTCTACTCTCTTCCATTCCTTCAAATTCAAGAAAGCCCTTTAGATTCGGCTTCTGATGCTTTAACTCTTTCTAATCCAATTTGTATTCTCGTTTTCTTAGGGGGCTTACTCTTTTTCTGCTGTCATACAATCGCGCTATATGCTGACTAAGGCCTCGGTCACACGGGCGTTTTGGGGTCCGATTTGCAGACCCGCTTGCGATCTGCAGATTGATAGACCCAATGCGTAGCAATGGGATCGGTCACGTGTCTGTTTTTGATGCAGATGTGCCGATAATTATATGACCCACCAATTCACAGAACGCATGTAACTGCTTCTGCGCAAATTGGTGCTTGTGTATGCGCTCAATGGGGCCGGCGGCAGCAGCGCCGACCTCATTGAGAACATATATACTAAGATTGTTCTCCTCTGCCACAGCTGTGCCACAACTGTGGCAGAGAAGAACAATGTTCTCCCATTGAAGTCAATGGAGCCGGCAATACAGCCAGCTCCATTGAAAGCAATGGGCTGCCGGCAAGCGCTGTATGAATTTTCGGGGAAGGGATTAAAATATAAGCCCTTCCCTGAAAAGCATCCTGCAAATATGTAAAAAAAAAACTATACTCACCTTTTTTCTGCAGCCGAAGTTCAGCCGCGTCCGGCCGGCAGTTCTCCTGAACTGCTCTCTGTAGTATTCAGCAGGCGGGGATTAAAAATCCCCGCCTGCTGAATGGGCTGCCTCTGATTGGTCACAGCCCTCAGCCAATCAGAGGCAGCTCTTACTCACCCATTCATGAATTCAAATCGCGGGAAAAAACGCCCCTGTGACTGAGCCCTAAAGCCAGTACTGCATGAGGTGACACATTGGATAGGCTCTGACAGCATAGAGGCTGGCAATATACAGTAAGAGAACCCCAATAGACGTATTCCAACATCGGAGCTGTACAGCCTTAAATCATAATGTCTTTAGACGTCTCACAGTGGATTGGAGAGGGTTACATCTGTCAATTGGACAGTGTCTATCGAATCTGATGTCTATTAACAGTGAAAAGTGGAGAGCAATCACTAGACAGATTCAAAGTGCCAGGATTGGAATCTAAGGGACTCAGTATGGGGAAACTGGGGAAAGAAGAGAGAAAACAAGGTAGTGATAGAGTCAGCAAGGCTGTGGATGCAAAGCCATGCAGCTGGCCCTGTTAACCCAAGGGCAAGGAGAGTTTTCTGTAAAGTAACTCTGGTTCACAGTTATACAAATTCGTACATGCAGAATGCATAATTAAAATGAAACAAGTTTGGTACTGTGTTAGCCAGTAAAGCAAAATGTGATTGTTCTCAGTAAGAGAAACCAAGTAATCTTGTAAATATGATACCTTTTAATGGCTAACAAAAATACCTGATGTTAATGCGAGCTTCCGAACCTACTTAGGGTTCTTCTTCAGGCTTCAACATCATGTCTTTTTGTTAGCCATTAAAAGTCATCATATCTACAAGATTACTTGCTTTCTCTTACTGAGAACAATCATAGAATGCTTAATTAACATACCTGGGCACAGGACCAAAGGATAATTTATTTTCAATCAATCATATCTTCATGTGAGAATAAGGCCATAAAAAATAGACTGCGAGCAGTGAAGAAGCTCTGCATAAGATTGCATATATATTTAGTTTCTATGAAAAGCTGAATGACAGTGCCTATGGATACTGTAAATGTAGCACTTAGTGGGTTCTATGCATTGATTTCCTCTAGAGATAATTCAGAAAAGATTCTGTTTTGGTTGTACTTTTAGTTGGTTGGCTTTTGCATGGGAAATGTAATATTAAAGAATGGCAGATAGCTGAGGGCTTGAAATCAGTGGAGGTCAGTGAGCAAGTTTGACTGTTCATCACTTGACCCCTATTCTTCAACTTCCATAAATCAGAAAGTTATCCGCTATATCATATCTATCTATCTTCTATCTATCTATCTATCTATCTATCTATCTATCTATCTATCTATCTATCTCATATCTATCTATCTATCTCATATCTATCTATCTCATATCTATCTATCTAATATCTATCTATCTCCTTCTATCTATCTATCTATCTCATATCTATCTATCTATCTCATATCTATCTATCTATCTATCTCATATCTATCTATCTCATATCTATCTATCTAATATTTATCTATCTATCTCATATCTATCTATCTATCTATCTATCTATCTATCTATCTATCTATCTATCTATCTATCTCATATCTATCTATCTATCTCATATCTATCTATCTATCTCATATCTATCTATCTATCTCATATCTATCTATCTATCTCATATCTATCTATCTCATATCTATCTATCTATCTATCTATCTATCTATCTATCTATCTATCTATCTATCTATCTATCTATCTCATATCTATCTATCTCATATCTATCTATCTAATATTTATCTATCTATCTATCTCCTATCTATCTATCTATCTATCTATCTATCTATCTCATATCTATCTATCTCATATCTATCTATCTATCTATCTATCTATCTATCTATCTATCTCATATCTATCTATCTCATATCTATCTATCTAATATTTATCTATCTATCTCCTATCTATCTATCTATCTATCTATCTATCTATCTATCTATCTATCTCTCTATCTATCTCCTATCTATCTATCTATCTATCTATCTATCTATCTATCTATCTATCTATCTATCTATCTATCCATCTATCTCATTATCTCTCTATTTCATATCTATGTATCTATCTGCTATATAATGTTTCCAAACACTTACATTTCACATAGCACATTACGCCTGAGTTGAAGAAATACAAGTCAAATTCATTTCCACTTGTAGTGTATTATTTACAGTTACGTATTACTATAATTATTTAGAAATAGAAGAAAGGCTTTATTACTGAGCCATGTTGCTGCTTTTCCTAAGAAATGTGATAGCACTTCATTATAATTCCCCATGTTTCATAACTGCGGTGCATGGACATTATTGAACGCGGGGCTTAGCTTTTCTGCACCCGCTGTGCGTGAATAGGCTGATTTGGCTCACAGTATTAGTTTTAGTTAAGCATTTTGTGCTTTTTTGCTCTTACACTTTCTTTGCAGTATTAGTTGTTTTTCTTTTAGCAATTATTATATAGTTTTATATATGTAGAACACATTATTGCTGTTAACTTTAACATAGTCTGCCATGGCTAGAACTGGAAGTAGGACGTTGACAGTGGGCTTCAGCGCTTACAATACAGTCCAAGAGCACTTCCCCTTGCTTTCACCTTGTAACATCTTGCTCTCCCAGTGGAACAAAGAAAGAAATATGGCTGCATGCTCACATTATCGGTGACAGAAATGAAGAAGGTGCCAATATTTCTTACATCTTATTATCATTACAGTATATGCACCTAAACGTGTTTCCCTTCCAGCCAGAGAAAATCTTCATTTTTTAATTTTATTTCGCTATTCCCTCTAGAATGTTCTTTTATTTATTTATTTTTTTTTGCTTTTTGCATTTTCTAATGTGATCTGTTCACTCAGCCGGCAGACGACCATTAAAACTTTATGAATGATGTTTAAATTATATCCTCTAAAATCTGAAACTCATAGATTATTATGTTACCATGGGAAAATTGGGTCACGTGTTTAGAAAAAAAAAAAAGTACATTAGACCTGAAGACTTTGGTTATGAAATGCATAAAAAAATTAACTTTAGCGATCCACATTTTTACAGTGATGGAAGAGAATCTTACAGAGTTTTTCAGACCCCAGATCAGGCCAAAAAATGATATTCAGTCTCCACACCAGACTATATACTTATGCCTCTTCACTGCCAACTTTTCTTCACTTCTGGGCACCACTGTACGGGGTCCTGACACCATCCACCATTAGGGTTTTGTTTGCACTTCCTGATACTATGTCCTTATGATGGATGCTGTCAAGATCCAGCACAACAGAGCTGAACGGGAGCTGGAAATGAGGCGGAGAAGTAGACAGGGCACAATTGGATTAAAGCAATCCTCCATTTTTAAGGCACAATTCTGTCCCCAGCGGGAGCGGTAGGAGGTTATATTACCACTAGCAGTTCTTCTTTGCTGTCGCTTCAATCTGCTGGTTTTGAGCTCTGTTTTTAGATATCCAGGATGGTTGCAGCAATTTTATAACTACCTAAGCTACACTATGTACTGCTTTGTGATTGGCTACCGATGATCACATGAGCCACTCTGCTCAATCAGAGATCATGTATAGTGTATTAGTGGTCTTCTAATGCTCTGGGGGATTAAGGTACTCTGAAGATTGCATTGACCATCTTGGATGGCTGAAAATAGGACCTGGAATCAGCAGATGAGAGGGACAGCAGAGAAGAACAACAGCAGGTCATACAACTCTCTTTTCCTTTGTTCCAAAACTAGAAGATAGCTTTAATACAATGGAAAAAGACTAGTTTATTTTCATTTTTGCAGCTAATTTTAGTTCTACTTTCCTTAAACAGGGCAAAAGCAATATATTAAAGCATGATTAGGTGATAGAGGCCAGCAATAGGATGACTTGGTGTAAAAGAGGGTGAGTTGACATGTTTACAGTACATTATGCCAAAATAAAAAGCGTGTCCCTTCTTGGTTCCATTGGTCCCCCTTTTCCAGATCCCTCACTGCTTTAGGTTACTAGAAGCTCCATTCAACGCATCCATTTGGGTGACTATAAAATCCTATTAACTCTTTGCAATCCAATTTTGGATTCAGGGTTTCCTAGGGGTCTTTCTCTTTCTGCTATTATACAATGGCGCCATCTGCTGGCAAGAGCCAGTACTGTAGTATGTGACATGCCGGAGAGGCCCCCGACAACAGAGCGGCCAGTAATCTACAGTAAAAATACCCTGCCGGACCTCTACTGATGTTGGAGCTGTACAGGCTTCAATCAGAATGTCTTTAGACGTCAGACAGTGGATTGGAAAGGGGTAATGCTAGAAGTTATTGACCTTATACTTGCCTGATAAAGAGCCCCAACTCAAAAGTTGCATTGTGTGCATCTATAAGCATAGTGGATAAAGCTATCAATATTGTTTTGGCAGTCTCTTCCAGTGTGCGCTATCCCATTTTTTATTTTGGCTCTATGTCGAAGTCATTGACAGTCTCACTTCTCAACTTATAGATCGTTGGCGGTAATGCACCACACTTTAGCATTGTACCATGACTTGCTAGCATGACTATGCTATTTGTGTAGCGCAGTCGTCATTCAAACTGAATGGCAGTGGCCAAGCTACACAAATATGCCGGTAATGCAGTGTTACCAACCCTCCTATCTGCAGTACATTATGCAGTTACCCTAATTGTATTGGATGGCCATTAAAAATCTACTATTCGGTGTTGAATCTTGTGGTCTATACAGAGTATTATTCCTGACACTGGTGAGTTTTTAGTTGTATGGAGCGCAGAAGAGCAACTATGTTACCGTATATCGATTGTATCAACAGTAGAGATGAGCGAGTATACTTGCTAAGGTACTACTCGCTCGAGTAATGTGCCTTAGCCGAGTATCTCCCAGCTCGTCCATAAATATTCGGGGGCCGCCGCGGCTGACAGGTGAGTTGTGGTGGGGAGCGGGGCAGAGCGGGTGGGAGAGAGAGATCTCCCCTCCGTTCCTCCCTGCTCTCCCCCGCAGCTTCCCGCCCCGCGGCGGCACCCGAATCTTTCGGGACGAGCGGGGAGATACTCGGCTAAGGCACATTACTCGAGCGAGTAGTACCTTAGCAAGTATACTCGCTCATCCCTAATGAACAGTCATAATCAGTCAAATGAAAACTTTTTCTGTGCTTCATTCCCTAGAGTAAATAAGCTATGATCAAAACCCCATTTGATATAATACTCGATGACACTGCATAGCAGTACATTCTAAACCAAAGCATTTGCCTTTGTTATCATGCTGGCAATGGAGTTGGGTGAACTGATCTGCCAAGCTCATGATTCACAGTTTGCAAATGGATTTAGGAATCTTTAGTCTTTTAGAAATGGGGAAATTGACTATATATCTAAGGAGTTAGTAAATGAGCCTACTTCTACTAATGACTAGAGATTTGTGATCGATGGTGGCTGACCGTAACGGATCCCTAGCTCATCTTTGGATCTTGGCATTACCGACAAGTTATATCAGCATTATCAATTGAACATTGTCATTGTAAGAAATACCTACAGCAATAAAAATAGCCGCAAAGCAAAGACAAGACCAATTTTATAATTTTATGTTAAACATTTTTTAGGACTTTTTTGTTTTAGTTTTTATGTCACAATCTATATCTTACAAGAAAAATCGCTAAATCTTGCAGTTTTCACTTTGTCCACTAAGCCTAGAAATGGCCTGACACTTCCTGTTCACTAGAGAAAACCTCTTAAGGTCTATTTACACAGGACGACTGTAAGGCAAACGATGCCCGACACTCATCCCTGTGTGTCCACGCTCCTGTGCTGTCACATGGCAGCTACTAGTGCTGGCTCGCTCACGGAGTGGCCAGCAGGGGGGCGGCACAGTGCAGGAGATTTCTCTCCTCTCGCTCCCTCGCCCCTCTCCATTGAGATAACACAGCGGACGTTCACTAATGAACGGCCACTGTTTAAACTGAACAATGAGTGATCAGCTGATCATCCATCATTTATGCTGCCTAAACGTTGAACGATGAGCTCAAAAAACACCCGTCTGACTGAGCTCTAAGGATACCATGCATTTTGCTGCATTTTAAGCACCTTAAAAATAACCCACTGGTGCACTTTTTTTTTCAATTTGTCCAACTTGTTCAAAATGTTTAAAACTCTTCCAATACATTACATGGTATGTTAAATAATTTCATTAAAAAATATAACTCATCCTGTATAAAAATAAGCCCTCATGTAACTATGTTACTGGAAAAAGAAAAAAAAACATGATTTTTTGAAAGAAAAAAAAGGCTGAAACAAGAAGAGGTTAATACTGTTATATATGACACATATATCAAATATGTAGGTGCATTCAGTAGAAGTTGAACTATGGCTATCACTTAACAGTTCATACTGTATATATTTATATTAACCCTTTGCAATCCAATTTTGGATTCAGGGTTTCCTAGGGGGCTTTCTCTTTCTGCCATTATACAATGGTGCCATCTGCTGGTTAGAGCCAGTACTGTGGTATGGGACATGCTGGAGAGGCCCTCAACAACAGAGGGGCCAGTAATATACAGTAAGAATACCCTGCTGGACGTCTTCCGACATCAGAGCTGTACAGCTTTCAATCAGAATGTCTTTAGACGTGAGACAGTGGATTGGAAAGGGTTAAAGGGGAAAACCGGCAACAATACATTTTTTCATCCCTGCCCCCATGCCTGATTGCCTTTCACACTTTGGGAGTCTACTCTGTGTATTGCAGCCACTTCCACGCAGTGAAGCCCCCTGTCTTATGCTTATCAGGGACCATGTCCAGTGAGATTTTTTTTTTCAATTTCATACTGAGCCCAAGGTGCATAAGCATACTAATAGCTAAGATTATACCTTCTGTATTCACCAAAATAAGTTACAAACTAAAAGTATCAAGTCAGCAGGATGAGCTGTGATCTCCTCTATTATATCTGTGTGGCAGGAGATGTGTACTCATCTTCGGTAAATGTGACAGGAATGCCTCTGTACCCCTCTAGACAGTTGCTGTAGTAGATCCATGCAGCAGCATCACACAAACTGAAAATCTGACTTTGAATATGGATCCATAACCCCAAGTAAATCTGAGCTGGTCAGAATTGGAATCACATGACCATCTGAGGAAAAAGAGGCTGGATATTTCAGACAGAAAGAAAAATGTGATTGTTCCCAGCAAGAGAAACCACGTAATCTTCTAGATATGATGCCTTTTAATGGCTAACAAATATACATGATGTTATAGCGAGCTTTCGAACCTCTCAGGTTTCTTCCTCAGGCATAATGAAATAGATCTGAAGAGGCATGCATATATATACACACATACTTATGACAAGGCACATACATGGATGTGATTATTTGCAATTAAAAGAATACCATAACAGGATAAGTTAAGAAATAAATACATATTTAGGCCTTAGTCACACGGGCGTTTTTTCACGCGATTTGCGCATCGCATGACGGATGCGCATGCGCAAATCGCGTGACCGGCGCCGAAAAATCGGCCCAAAAATCGCCCGAAAATCTGCTCCTAGCCGCGTTTCATTAGAAACGGGCCGGAGCTGTCCAGCGCATTGCATTCAATAGAGACGGCAATACAGCGGCTCCATTGAATGCAAGCGCTGCGGGCGAGTGCGGGATGAATTGTCGGGAAGGGGTTAAATATATAACCCCTTTCCTGCAATGCATCCTGAAAAGTGAAAAAAAAAAAAAAATGTATGTACTTACCTGCTCCCTGCAGCTGGAGATCCCGGCGGCCGGCCTGCAGTGGGTGTGAAGGGGGTGTGACTCAGGCTTGCCCCTGATTGGCTCAGCGCTGAGCCAATCAGAAGCAAGTCTCAGTCACACCCATTCATGAATTCATGAATGGGTGTGACTGAGATCAGCCTCTGATTGGCTCAGGCTGAGCCAATCAGGGGCAAGCCTGAGTCACACCCCCTTCACACCCACTGCAGGCCGGCCGCCGGGATCTCCAGCTGCAGGGAGCAGGTAAGTACATACATTTTTTTTATTTTTTCACTTTTCAGGATGCATTGCAGGAAAGGGGTTATATATTTAACCCCTTCCCGACAATTAACCCCGCGCACGCCGGCAGCCCATTGCTTTCAATGGAGCGGCTGTATTGCCGCTCCATTGAATTCAATGGGCAAACATCGTTCTTCTCTGCCACAGCTGTTCCAGCTGTGGCAGAGAAGAATGATTTGTCTTCTATATGTTCTCATTGGGGTCGGCGCTGCTGCCGCCGGCCCCATTGAGCGCATATAGAGAAGAGAACAGGAATCGCAGATCGCAGATAGGTGCGATCTGCGATTTCTGTTCTCTAATTTATCGGACGAGCGCATAAAAAGCGCTCATGTGTCCGATACCATTGCAAAGCAATGGTTTTAAAAAATCGCCGGACGCATGCGCATGTGCAAATCGCGGCAATAAACGCCCGTGTGACTAAGGCCTTAAACAGTCCACTAATAAAGATGTGAAGGTTTTACGGTCCCTGAATTAGTGTTAGGGGGTCACCAGTCCAGCAGTGTTATCTGTGCTATACATGTCTCATACTTCCAATTCACACAGGAATTTAACCCTCTGTTGAAAGTGTCAATAGTTGTTATAAGTTTATACTCTCAAATTCTTTTGTGGCTTTGTGATTTGAAATTGCTTTTAAGTATAAAAACTTTCATGTGTTCTATGTTGTGGCCATGACTAGAAAAGTGCTCGACCACAGCGGCGATGAGACCTCATCCTCGCCTTCAGTTTTTGTCCTGTTTCTCCAATATAAAGGGCCCCAATAGGACATTCACTGCACAGGATCAGGTACACAACATCGGACGTGGAACATGACAGAAAGCAATCACTGACCAAGGTAACACTAGTCCACTTAAATAGACCGCAGGAATAGTTTAGTAGCGGATGAATAGAAAAAAAATCAACAAAGTGCACCTTTAATGTCACTAAAAGGATGGGGGAAAAAAACGTGAACCTTAAAGATGCTATTTAGAACATTGCACATAGAGTAGAGTACACAGCTCTCCAAGTAATGTCAAGCAGACAAGCCACTCACACAAAATACTAGTCATTTAACAATCCCAGTGCATAGCTGAGATATCTAACACAATCATTCTGCAGAACTGAAAGGAAAGAAATCGGCTATTTATGACCTAACAGCAACACAATTTAGAATAGATTAATGCAGAAAATGTTCAATATTGAGAGAAATGAAAGAGATGGATATTACTAAATAGAAAAGTCTTGCAGTGAGTTCCCCGTGGCAACCATGAAATTATGTTGCCAAAGCAATAGGAGGCCAATAGGATTTATTGTTACAAGTAGCTACTTATTCTTGCTCCTGACCTAGAAACCTCTTAAATGAATAGAGATCACATAATGTTTGTACGGAATCTAAGAACACACACACGGCTCTAACCCGGCACAGGAGGCAGAGAGACTGTCCTTCGCCTTCCTAATAATTACAATGCTATTCATTGCACAGGTATCAATCAATATTCCCCATTGTTACCAGTGGGACAAATTGCGTGATATTGGTACCATGCATGGCCTCATAAATGTAAGAATATTGGTCTACAACTTCAAGCTATTTTTTTTCACTAGAAAGCCTATTTAAATTCTGGCGTGGTGGGATTCCTGTAGTAAAACTAGTTATTTTTCTGCTCTCTCTAACTCACGATTTTCAACTGACTCCGATTGCAGCTTATTGAAGCTTTTGGACATTAGTCGTGGCACTATTTGCATGAACGGGCTGTTGGTAATACATATTCTGGTAAAATAAAGAGGCAAAACCAAACCAGGATAAAGAGGCAGGTATGAAGCGGACAACACATCAACTACACCAAACTTTAGGGAAGAAAGGTAAAAGCAAAAAGCAATAATTATAATTATCGATGGATGCAATAAGTGCCAAAGTCTCTACATTTAAATATCAGCCGGGGTTGGAGAAGTCTATTCCTCCTCATTATCTATTAAGGGTGGCTATACATAGGTGCATGTGCGTACATAGGTGCATACATATGTGCACACCCTTGTACGTGCAAAGACACACGTGTATGCAGGTGCGCACATTGCCTTCAATGGAGCCGCGGCTGCTGCAGGCGGCTCCATTGAAGGCAATGGTCTGCCGACACCCCTGAAGTGATTTTTCAGGGAAGAGCTTTAAGTATAAGCTCTTCCCTGAAAAACATCCCTTTTAGTATAAAAAAAAAAAATAGCTAAATAAAAATAAATAATACTTACCTGTCCAGCCAGAAGAACATGGAGAAGAAGAAGAGCTGGGGACCCGGACAGCGCTTCTATGTGATGTATTATTTATTTATTTTCTTGCCGCTAGGGCTTCTTTTCTGGGTAGAGCTTACATTTCAAGCCCCCCCCCCCCCACCCAACCAAAAATAATCCCTGCGGGGGCTGCCTTCATTCTCTTGTTTTCAATAGGGTGGCAGTAGTGTTGGCCCCATTGAAAGCAATGGGATAGCGTCGTGCCCTTCTGCCACAGCTATGGCAGGGAATCCCTTTATTCCCGCTGGGAGTCCCTTCATCACTAAACACTGAGTAACGCAATCTTCTCCCTATGTTTTCAATGGGCTGGCGCTGCTGCTGGCCCCATTGCCAACAAGGTGAAACCCCTGGATGTGACCGCTGGAAGCGCTGCCTCTGATTCGCTAAGCGCAGGGACCAAACACAGCCATTCATGCGCAGAAGCCAGGGTAAGGTCCGCAGATAAAGATCTCATCGTGGGACAAATCTGGGGACTTTAGCTATGTAATTTCATCTCCCCTCACGGATACGATCTGTAAGGGGAGATGAAACTTTAACTTTTTAAACTCTTTACTAAACTTTTTTTTAAACTTAATATAATTGCTCTTATCCGATGGATAAGAGTGATCATGTGACCAGGAACTGCATACAGCGGTCTCTGGTCACATCTCCCTGCACTCGGCTATCTTTGACAGCCGGGTACAGGGAGATTCTAAATTTGCCGGCGCATGCACAGAAGCTCGCAGCAGGTCCAGATCGCCGGGGGACATCGCGGAGGATGGGGGTGAGTATTTTCAGCTGTCCACATGGATCTAATCCATGAGGGAAGCTGAAACTTTAACTTTTTTCACTTTTCTGTGATCACCATTATGCATTGGATAATGGTGATCACGGGCCCGAGGATCAGTCACTGCAGTCTCCTGTGACATCTCTTGCCTCCTGGCTACCTTCAATAGCAGGGAGCCAGGAGATTTCAAATCTCCCGGCCTTCTGTGTGTGACCTCATACGTCTGGTGCACATGCGTAGAAGGCGGTGTCAGGTTCTTTCTGGACTAGATCGCCATGGGAAATCGCGCAGGATAGGAGTGTGTATTTTCTGCTTCCATCATGGATTCGATCCATTACAAAACAAAACTCTCTTTGACTTGACAAAGACTGCGTGTAGCGATCGAAACATTTAGACAAAAATAAAGATGAAGTCCTTTTAGGATGTGAGTATTTGTCTTCATTATCCCGGATGTTGCTCATTATTTGAAGAATGGATTCGATCCATGAGGGCAGCTGAAAGTTAAATTTTTTAAAACTTTTTATTTACATTTGTGCGATCGGTGATATCCATTGGAAAGCACCAATCTCGTTACGGAAGGGGCAGGGAGAGGGGGCTTTAAGCATGTTTGCACGTCACTGGGGATTAAAGCCCAGCAAAGCAGGATGTACAAAGGCAATGGGGTGATCACTAGCGGGTCAAATATGTTTGGGCTATCCTGAAACAAAGAGGATTTTTGGTCGATTAAAAAAAATTGTGTATTTGAAAATATTTGTAGTAATCTCTAGGGGTCAAATGACACCGAGACGCTATCTGATTATATGGGTTAAGTGATTCTCCCTGTAGTAATTGTGACAGAGAAATGATACCCAATGAGATCCGCTTGGTAGGAGATAGCATGTTGGAGCAAGTCCAAAGGATGTATTCCCCTGGAAGAGGCCCGTGGGGTTCCTGATGGTGGTGAAATATTTTCCATGCTGTTAAAGAGATATGGGTCAACGGGGAGGGATACGATGGTACAGGTAGTTGCCATAGAGAGATTATAAGCAGAGATTTAAGTGAAACATGAGTTACTAAGTAGTTCTCTGTGTACCCAATGTTTCTGAGTGTAAAACCTCCACCATGAGGCTAATTGAGAGAAATGTAGCTAGATAGTAATAATAAATACCGGGAATGCTCAGTTCTCCTACCCATCTGTTTGCTAGACGAGGTTTCCGCTGTGCCCAAATAAATTGTGACAATAGTCCATTCACATCGGCAAGAAAAAGGTTTTAGCAGAGAAAGCCCGTAGGCACACGGACGGATTTGCATTGCGGAATCTGGTGCGGGCATCTGCCTCTGGATTCCACAGCAAATACCGACCATAGCATGTAATGTAAAACCGCTTTTTCTTGCCCACGAGCGGAAATCAATTGCGATTTTCTATTCGCAGGGAAAAAATCGCAACATGCTCTATTTCAAGGAGGATTACATGTGGACGGCTTCCATTGAAGTCAATAGAAGCTGTCCAACCTGTAGCCCTTCTGCAATCATCCATTCGGAAAGGTTGCAGGATCCGCATCATTGCCTAGCAACAGCACAGCATTATCTGTACTTCGCATGTGCGCCGATGCGACGCCCGGCATATCCGTAGTACAGAAAAGAAGAATGCGGACAGGTATGCAGGGGTCACCGTCCGGGCACCGGGTCGAATTCCGCTGTGGAATGCGACCCTGTCATGTGCAGGCGGCCAAGTGAGGAGAGTGCAGAACAAATATAGTAGTTTTGGTAATAAAAGCATTTTAAAAGTGGCTCTTATACCTAGCAAGGATATCAAGAATTTAGAAAGTCTTTGAGATTCTTCCTGTCGCACTTTCAGCAGGAGCTCAAAATGAGATGAGCATAAATTTTTGTGTAAAGTGATTATTGTAGGTATTTGATACCCTCGAATTGCCAATCAGACAAGTACTTGTTTTGGAGGTAATGCAGTGCATCTTCAGAGATGTTTATTGGGTATTTATTTTGTAATAAGAGACTTTGTCAAAATCCTTGATAACTTTAACAAACCGTATATGTTCCCTAGATACCGCGCTAGAAGGTAATATAATATCAGCTGCATATAGTTATATTAAACCTTTAAGTGAGGGGTTTTCCCTAAGGGTTGAGAATTAATAATGGTTCTACTGATAATGTGAATATCAATGAACAGTGGACAACCTTGCATAGTGCCATTTCTGGCATTAAATTCTGGCGTGGGTGAGTAGGGGCGAGAGAGAGCGTGCTCGCTCATCTCTATTAAAGATATTGCTGTATGATCGGACCATACGTTGATTTCTGAGATTGCAAAAATAAATTTCTATCAATTATGTGAGTAACTGTTATGGGGATGTAAATAAAAGTAATAATCCTTCTTAGAGCTATGCGAAGCCTGCTATAAATAAAAAAAAATCCACCATATATCCACCATATATCACCTAGATACTGGACAAGCCTATGTAGTTTAGAGATCATATCTATGCTAATGTCTAAAACTGCGTTGAAATCTCAGCAAATAAGGAGTCTGCCTTGCTTTAGTTTCGGAAGGATGCATAGAATTTTGTGAGTTAAACTCTTCTGTATTTTATTTGGAAGCTAGTGTATAGATCATGTTGTTTATGGGGCAGACTAGCATGGCATATCTTCCTTGTGAGTCCAATCCCTCTTTAATAAGCTGCAATGCTACAGAATTTTTTTAATCGCAATTAGCACTCCTCTAGATTTAGAACTATAATAGGATTGAAATATGTTAGGACAGCTTGGGTGCTTTATGCAGAAGGCATCCTTTGAGACTAGATGTGGAGACAGTGACTTCACATTTTCTTATGTGCATGCCTTTTTCTAAGGGCTACTCTGCCCTTTAACAATTAATGATACAATCTTAATCTCACTGTTTAACAGTAAGTAGAAAAGGCATAGTTAAAGGGGTTGTCCCGCGAAAGCAAGTGGGGTTATACACTTCTGTATGGCCATATTAATGCACTTTGTAATGTACATCCTGCATTAATTATGAGCCATACAGAAGTTATTCACTTACCTGTTCCATTGCTGGCGTCCCCGTCTCCATGGTGCCGTCTAATCTTCAGCGTCTAATCGCCCGATTAGACGCGCTTGCGCAGTCCGGTCTTCTCCCTTCTGAATGGGGCCGCTCGTGCCAGAGAGCGGCTCCTCGTAGCTCCGCCCCGTCACGTGTGCCGATTCCAGCCAATCAGGAGGCTGGAATCGGCAATGGACCGCACAGAAGACCTGCGGTCCACCGAGGGTGAAGATCCCAGCGGCCATCTTCACAAGGTAAGTAAGAAGTCACTGGAGTGCGGGGATTCGGGTAAGTACTACCCGTTTTTTTTTTTTTTATCCCTGCATCGGGTTTGTCTCGCGCCGAACGGGGGGGCTATTGAAAAAAAAAAAACCCCGTTTCGGCGCGGGACAACCCCTTTAAGTAGCGATTCATACAGTCAAAGTTGTGGAAAGTTGGCTGCATGGTAGGGTTCTCCATATGCCGGATAGGCCAATATGTATACCTAGTGTGCAACGAGAAGAGGAAAAAGTAGAGAATAAAACTATGCAACATTAAAATCAAACAGTCTCTCACTGTGCTGTGAGTGAAGAAAGAAACGTAACAGCTCCTTCATAGCTGTGAGACTTGTTTGGGGGGTGTAAGTTCTCGGATCATTCCTGGTTTGTTCATCCATAGTAACACACCAACAGGGCATGCTATACAGTTAACAGTGTGATTGCTTGGGGGGTTTAATTCAACATGCCGATCTCCCAATGGAAGTTGCGGGACTAAATTAGGGTCTTTGACACTTAAGGAAACCTTTAAGTTCCATTGCTTTAGAAGGTTGATTCCGTCTTTCAAAGACTTGATGACAAAATTAGTATTGCCCTTGGTGATAAAAAGCTGTACAGGAAAGCCTCATCTGGATTTTGTGATCCCTGAGTGTCAATGCAACAGGGAGTAATTGTTGCCTTTGAGCTAGGAATGCCACAGATAAGTCTGTGTATAATGACAGATATTGAAGTGGCACAGGCATAGGATTAGCTTTCAGAGCAGCATCCAGTAATTTATCCTTTATGTAGAAGAAGTGGGCACGGACCGCAACATCCCTCGGTACACGGTCCTCTGCAGTATGGAGGTAAACTAGCCTGAGGGAATTACATCCACCACCTCACCACCGACTGGCTGCTTTAAAAGATCTGCTGATGTAACTATCAAGCTAAGTTTCAGCCAAATACAATTTTATTGATGCCTTCCCTGTCTCTTGGACTTTCTGCTTACGGTCGGCACCATATCACCATCTTTCTCGGGACAGTACTTATTGCCCTGTGACAATTGGTTCGGGGAACAACATTTGACTTTGCCACCATGGTGCAGGAAAACAACCTTCCCAACATTGTCTCCATTGCCGGTCATCACACAAGATTCCGCAATTCTATCTTTGGACGGATTGGCTTTACATTTGCACATAGGCATCTTTACAATAGTATGATTTTCATTTTTTCACATAACTCATCATCATAAAGTGCAACAATCAGTATCAACATTATTGTTTTGGCAGTGTAATCAAAGCTAAACAAAGTTCTATATTAAGTCCATATGAGGCACAAGAACATCACTGGAGTAGAAGGAAGAAAAGAGCATATGTCGGTGTAATGTTTCAGGGAACATCCCCTTTCTCAAAATGCATGTTCAATGTGTAAGAGGCTTCCCCATAGTGGCTAAATGTGCTATGGAGATGGATAGAAAATGCACCGAAAATTGTGCCAAAATGATCATGTGTACTAAAATTTGCACCAAGAGGGACTGAGCATGCTCCTTGCAAACGTTCTGAATGGACAAAGCCCTGTTAGAGGCAAGTTTGTGCTGCATTGTTGTTGTGAGTTGAGTTGATGGACTGAGGAACGGGAAGCTGCTGTTTGCTGGAAAGGATCTGGAGACCAGAGGCTTGGGACTGCAGCTGCCAGTAGTGCGCTGGAGAGCACCGGGACAGAAAAGGCCTTCTCTATGAAGAAGAGGCAACAGGGATGGCCGTGAAGAGGAATCTGTGCCGAAAACAGCACTGGCCTCACAGCTATTCTTCATAATGGGGAATTTGGAAATGGAAATTGCCATTTACAAAACAAATGGATAAATTATTAATAGGGATGAGCGAGTATACTCGCTAAGGCACTACTCGCTCGAGTAATGTGCCTTAGCCGAGTATCTCCCCGCTCGTCCATAAAGATGCGGGGGCCGGCACGGGGCGGGGAGCTGCGGGGGAGAGCGGGGAGGAATGGAGGGGAGATCTCTCTCTCCCTCTCTCCCGCCCGCTCTCCCCTGCTCCCCGCCGCAACTCACCTGTCAGCCGCGGCGGCCCCCGAATCTTTAGGGACGAGCAGGGAGATACTCAGCTAAGGCACATTACTCGAGCGAGTAGTGCCTTAGCGAGCATACTCGCTCATCCCTAATTATTAACAAATATATAACAAGTGATAATCCGCATGTTCAACATAATTTGATTTTATTATACAAAAATGTATAATAAACAAATCGCATCAACACATAGGACAACGTCATCCATTGACAGTCATCAAAAGACAACGGAGGGTCTATAAGAACATGGCAGAGTTGCAACTCTCACTTTATTCATCAGGACTTAGAAAGTCTAGAGTGAAAATCCAATAAACCTCTCTCTATAGTAATTTCACCCTGTTCTCTTCCTCATCACTTCCCTCAATTTCTTCCAAACTAAGGGCGAGCACCCACTGGCGTTTTTTTACCTGCGTTTTGCGTTTTGCGTTTTGCGTTTTTCCTGCACAGGCATAGAGATAACATGTGTTCCTGTCCACTGGCGTTTTTTTTGCGTTGCGTTTGCGTTTTTAACATAGGAACTGTCAGTTGCATATGTGTCCTTATTTTTCTCCATGGAAATTAATGGAAAAGCCGCGAAAACGCCGCGAAAAACGCCGCGGAAACGGCGCGAAAAACGGCGCGAAAAACGCCGCGAAAACGCTGCGTTTTTTCCCCGCGGAAAACGCAAACGCCAGTGGGTGCTCGCCCTAAGCCATTTCAAATCAAACACCTTATGTCTCATCTCCATAAAAGCTCAGGCTACAGTTGTCTAATGAGGTTTCTTTTCTAGTTTCTCTTTCTTTTGTGCGAAGGTTCTGATGGCAGAGCAGAGTACATGTAATCTCTCTTTTACCATCTATATTGCTTGGCCCACACAGACCTTTCTACATGGACATCTTAACATATACATTGGATAATATGTTTAAAGTTACATGCATTGTATCATTTAACCCTTTCCAATCCACTGTCTGACTTTTTCAGACATTCTGATTGAAGGCTGTACAGCTTCGATGTCAGAAGACGTCCGGCAGGGTATTCTTTCTGTACATTACTGGCCTCTCTGTTGCAGGGGGCCTCTCCAGCATGTCCCATACCTCAGTACTGGCTCTAGCCAGCAGATGGCGCCATTGTATAATGGCAGAAAGAGAAAGCCCCCTAGGAAACTCTGAATCCAAAATTGGATTGCAAAGGGTTAATATCCAGTTGAGTCCTTTTCATGGGATGACAGAAACCCCCTTTTCATTAATTAATCAAAACTTCTGACAAGGTAAACATGGAAAATGCCATCTTTTTGCATAAGAAGAAACTTTTGTTCAGGGATCTTCATATTTGTTAAAACTAGCCAATTGGCTAGTGATTTGCCCTTTCAATATGTAAATCACGGATGATCTCTAAATGCATAATCATATTGGCTTTAAATTTGTAATTCGCTGGTCATTAAATTGGTCCTTAAAGGGATGGGCCCACTATTTAAAAAAAATATAAAAATAATGAAGTATTAATAATAACAGCTAAGTATGACATAAAATAGAAAAAGACAAGATACTCCAGGAAATAGCTGAACTTCTCCAGCAGCTCTAGCTCCATCTTTTGGTATGGACATCCAGCGGAAGTCAGATAATCCCTGCAGCCAATCAGCGGCAACACAGTCACCGTCTTCAATTCCATGCATCATGGTGCCAAGGATGCAAGTGCTGATTGGCTGCAATGATCACCTGATGCCTGATACCGGGAGATAGAGCCAGAGACACCATAGCTGTTTATTCTATGCCCAGCTGTTATTTATGTATTTTTTTTTTATAGTGAGACAATCCCTCTAAAAGGAATGTAATTAAAACCAGATGGCAAAGCATTTTAGATTTTTTTAAATCTGTTTTTATTTCTTGATTCTAATTTTTTAAATTCCATTGTCTGTACATGACTATGAGGGTGGCCATTTTGCCTGAGTCACAGTTAATAGCATTTAGAATGATGTGTACACCATAATATTTGCACTATTCACACAAGAGACCTATTGACTTCTATAGAAGAGTATTATAGGCATGCTCTGTAACCTGTGCAGGGATGGGGAGGAGGTGAGCTGTGACATCACCTGTTGTAAACTGTGGCTTCTGCGTCATCTATGTATAGGTGTTACTTTTCATTCTAGCAAAGTGGTAAATCATAAAATGTTGACAAACTGTATTACCAGTGTAATGAATTTATACCTTAGATGACTAAGGAAGGATACAGATTACTGTAGATAAATTTGAGATTGATTTGGGTCATCAAAAAGGTGCCTACATGGAGGACTATGCTGGTCATGCTTTCCAGGTACCTTGATTGATCACCATGGTCCAGAGGAGCCATTTAGGGGGTATTTAGACCTTAATTGTTTTATTTTATTACTTATCCATTTGAAGACTATAGTTTTCCAGAAGAAAGATACACATAATGCTTGCAGGACTATAATACAGATGTTATTACATGTATAAGGCTACTCAAGTTTACTCAAGTTCTTCATGCTTAGGTGGGTCCTGATATCTTGCTTGTGTCAAATTTGTTATAAGCAGATAGCAGCTACTCTGGAAATCCTGACAGGTCACAGTCAGTATGTGTGTTACATGGAATTGCAAGCATGTAGAGCAAAGTGACCATTGTAGCTATGTATGGAGACTTCGAAATCACTTAGTAAGGCATCTTAATGATTAGCAATGTCTTAAAGAGGTATGCCCTTCTCAGACTTTAATGGCATATGTACAGAATATTTCATTAAAGTCAGATAAGTGATAATCCTACCTCTGGGACCTGCACCACTTTCTAGTCTTGTCCCACACCACTCCCAGTTTGGGTGTATGAGGTGGCCAGGATTAGAGAAACAATCAAGCAAGTTTCACTATGCTGTTTACATGGCTCCCATTAACTTCTATGGGAGTTACCAAAACAGCATAGCCCAGTTGTACTTGGCCATTTCCATCCTCCCAGTATAGCACAGTGCTCTGATATTATCTATGTTTGGCCAAGATAGGAATGCCCCTTTAAGATGACATATACCTTCAATAACTGTCAGCTTAAAAATTGTTCAGCTGACTGCTGTTTCACCTGGCTCCATAATACATATGAACGTTTGGCTCAGAAAAGCACTTGTTTTTTTTAAGGAGGTAAGCTGCAGCCAGACAGCCCTAACACTGGCTTATCTCTCCAGGATCAGACATTGAAAGTCAATATTCCTGATCTTTCATTCCTGAATGTTTGTCAGAGAAAGTTTCGCTGCTCCCCATACACATTTAAGGCCCATTGAAACTGGATTTATGTCAGGCAAATGATGCCCGACACTTGTCCCTTTGTGTCCTTGCTCCCATGCTGCTGCATAGGAGCTAGTATCGCTGGCTCACAGCAAGGACGCTGGAGGACATTTCACTCCTCACTCTCCCCCTCCCCTCTCCGTTGACTTAACATAGGGGCCATTCAGTACTGAACAGCTGCTATTTACACTGAACGATGAGCGATCAGCTCATCATCAATCATTTATGCTGTATATGGTACTGGACGATGAGCTGATCGCTGATCACTCAGTGTAAATAGCAGCCGTTCATTACTGAACGTCCGCTATGTTAAGTCAATAGAGAGGGACAGGGAAGAGCGCGAGGAGAGAAATCTCCTGCAGCCTCCCACACCACCCTGCTCACAGCACGGGAGCGAGGACAAACAGGTACGAGACATTTATTCCGTCTAAAAGGACCTGAGAGTTGTTTGCTCACAGCTTTCTGTTGTTGGGAGGCTTGATTAATGAAGCACTAATGTTTATAGGGCCTTTTGTTGCAGTAAAGATTTATGTAAAAGGTACTGTATGGACAAGGTAGTCTATGTGGACGTCTATGGGGAAACAATATATAATAAAATTCAGTGTATGCACTGATGTTCTGAGATCAGTGCTTCAGAACCCAGTTGTAATAAGTATTATAATATGAAAGCTCATTTTGTCTTCTTACAAAGTTCTAGAGGTCCTCTTTAAAGGGGTTTTCCAGGAATTTTGCCATTTATGACCCATCCTCAGGATAGCTCATTAGTTGATCACCGGGGGTCCACCACTTAGGATCCCCATCGATCACCTGATCCTCCAGATCAATACCAGTGCAGCTAAGCCAGACATCCGCATTGGGGTTGGAGCTGTAAATCTGATAAAAGGCATCACTCCCATTGAAATCAGTGGGAGTCATGCCTTTTATTACATTTTCAGCTCCGACTGCAATGAGGAGCTGCAAGTGTAATGGAAAACATTGCTCCAATTGAAATTTATGGGAGTGATGACTTCTAGCACACTTCCAGTTCCAACTCCAATGTGGACGTTCGGCTTAGCTGCATTGACAGCGGGCTGGAGAATCAGCTGACTGTCGGGTACCCCAAGTGGCAGACCCTGACCAATAAACTATTGATGACCTATTTTGAGGGTAGATCATGAATAATAAATTCCCAGAAAACAACTTTAAATAAAGTATTAATAGTTATTTTAAAAATTCTTCAAAGGCGCTACTGTATCTACTAATACTGAGAGAGAACAAGTAGAAGTTACATATGAGAAAATCCTATAGAATGGAGTGTATTCTGGCCTTAGGAGTTCTTCATACCATTGGGTACAAAGAAATAAATTTGTTTTCTGTCGGAAGAATATTGAAAGATTTGCCATCTCTTAAGTGTTTCTTGAGGGTTGCAGGAATCCAATTAGCCTTTGATAAAATAATTCTGTAGGGGGATTTGATTTATATTTCTTATTGTAGCCTCTGTCCCCTCGTGCATTAAAACTTCCAAACCTTCACTGAAAGTGTCCTAATAAAGTCAAGGTCTGTCATAAGTTCCAATTAGGTTACCTTAAGTTTTGTTTACCCGCAATAAGCTCAAAGTGACATATTGATTGTGCTGCTTGTTACTGGATTTATGGATAAGTTGCTGATAAAGTTACTCTAGCTATGAATTACATAGCATTGATTCTGAGGGTCATGGGAGAACCATGCCAATCTTATAGCCCTAGAATCAAGTACATAATCCACTTATTTGGAGGTATTTTGGATAACTTTAGACTCACCTAGGGGCAAACCACACAAAGCATTTGGAAAATGATTAAAATAATTTTTAATAGTACCTGCATGGATAGCATACTATGTGCCCAATTACAGCATCTCCCATTTCAGGGAATCAGGTAGCATGTTTCACACTTGGTGGATGTGTCCTCAGGTAGTCTGCTTCCAGTCTAGAATCCAAGGTCTAGCCCATAGTCTGTTCAATGTTATTCTCCATCGTGATGTGTGGATAGTCTTACTACATCATGACTCTTATTCCCATCCAGTTTCACCTTTTCACGTTCCTTCTCCTGGCAGCGAAGAGAACTATAGCTCATTCTTGGAAGAATATGCATATTCCCCTACAAGAGCTGAAAACTAGGATGGACATGTTCTTAATTAATTAGAAACTATCAAGTATACTCTCAGATAATTATGAACAGCTCCTTAAGATCTGGCTACCATGGATCGGTTACGCTCATGCCCAACTTTTCCCTCGCGCTTATTCTGTAAGCAGGTCATCTATCCTTACCGCTCCTTATACCCTCCGTCCCTTCTTCTTTTCTTTCTCCTCTTTTCTCTTTTAGTTTTTTATATGTATCTCTTTCTCTATTTTTTTTCTTTTTTCTTCTTGTTTTCATAGTTTAATGTTTAAGAGATAAGCCAGCCTTTTTCAACTGCTGACCTATCCTCTGGATAGGGGATCAGTATCAGTAATTGAGCAACGAAGATCCACTGCCCTGCTTCCCTGTCCATCAGCTGACTGTGCAGCGGGCCAGACGTCTGCAGCTGGCCAGAAGTTGTCATCAGTGGTCAAAGCAGGAAGTGAGAGCATTGGCTTCACTCTCATTGAAATCAATCAGAGTGCCATGATTCTCTTACCTCTTCCAGCTCCCTTGTGTAATCAGAACAGGACATCTAGTCCTGACCATAAGAGGAGCAGAAAGTGTAATAAAAGCACAGTGCTCCCATTGATTTTTCCCACTTCCTGCCCTGACCACTGATGATGACATCCAGCCTGCTGCACTGATAGTGGGATGGATGATCAGCTAATGAACGATGATAGAGAACTCTAGCCCCTTTAAGTAGGGCTGATGTCTTTAACATATCAATGAAAGGTCAGTATGACGTTTCTATGAGCCTTGAGTTAATCATAACAAGTAAACAGTTCCCAGAATTGTAAGGATGACTAGCCTGTCCAACGTATTGTCAAAATGAGTGCCAGGATGAGAGAATGTGTAGGAGAAGACTGTGCAATTTTAGATGGTCAAAATCCCAGATAGTGGGATATCTTCGCCAGATCTTGATTTCAACATCACGTAGAACACTTCACCCTGGGGAGAATATTTTTCTGCCAAGAATGTATTTAGTCATATACCTTGATTTTGTCATACTTGTAAGACAACCTACTTCTATACATATTGTACCACCTTCTTTTATATATCTATAAAAGATGATGAGGGGGCAGTTCACGGCCAGAACTGGTTATCCTTTGATTTAAAGCAACATCTGTATTTTCTGGTTTCTTCTAAAGGGTGTGGTCATAGACGACTCTTATTTTAACTCTACATGATCTGAAGAATTTCTTTAACAACGAGGAGCCTGCATGTCGGATATCCATCAATCAACTACTGATGACCTATTTGGAGGATAGGTCATCTGTTGAAAAGGCTTGGAATACCCCTTTAATGGCCGGTGCTGAAGCCACCGCTCATCAGCCTATCTGTTTGTCAGCAATTTATCATTATAAGTTCACCTTTGAGACCATATTGGGTTCTCAGAACGATGCCTCGTCTTAATACTTGCCTCTTTTATCTTAGGAGGCATCTGCCCTCAGTACTTATTGATTTTGTTTCTATGACGGCTTATATTGTTTCTGCATCGGTCCAAACGCTTTATGTTCATAACTCTCCAACACTGGATTGTAGTTGTCATTTTTTTATTGGAAAAAATCAATAAAATCATTGAAACAGATTTTTTTTCTTATCTATTGGTGTTATCAAGTATAGAAGTTGCAAACGCTAACACAACACTTAACAATTAAACAACTTGCTGTAACTTTGCGCTTAACGCATCAGGGGGTCAAGTTAAAGTTTGCTGCCTTTGTACACTTTTAAAGAAGGTCCCGAAAATAAGCGGTTATCTAGGATCAGAAAAAAAATGCATTCGTTTTGTTTTTTTTTCCGAAGATTCCATTTTTGTTCATGGGCTGTCTGGTATTGCAACACCACCAATTCACCATACATGTATACAGAACATTCCCTAGAGCGTAAAAAAAAAAAGAATCACTGTCGCCATTAGTAGAATAAATGGTGCAATCAGTTTGTGCCGGTATAGAAGAATAGCAGTAATTGCCGAGTGGGTATTTTCTGGGTGCATTTACTTTGTAATTTAACATATTGATGAACAGTAGTGCAAACATTTGCTATGATAGATTTGTTGTAGCATGTGCTATCTGTAGAGGTTCTGTAGTCCGGGCTGGAATGCAGAACAGATTTTCCTGACTATTTTCTCTTGAATACATTCTGCTCAGTGGTGGTTTATCATTATGTCAGTACAATACGTGTACTTTATTTCAAAGTCCTTGCAATAATCTGCCGAACAAAAACTAGAAAGTGCCTGTCAGTAGTATTAAACTAGCAATCATGGAGCGGAATATTAGAATTCGGGAAAGTACAGTTTCTTGATGGAGTATTTGCATGAGGAGAAGATTCTTAAAGAAATAGAAAGGCTTAGAAGAAAACTTCCCAACCTTGGAATCCTCGGTTACCATGAAATTTGGTCAGGCGTTCCAGGGCAGTCAAACTTAGGTTAGCCGTATTTATGTACACATTTGCACTACGGGAGTTTTTGAATTTGTCTGTGTGTATTTTATTGATTTCATTGATTTCAATGGACACTTAAGTTTAATTAATATAATATGTGCAATTTTCGTGCACAATGCATACAAAAATAGAACATACTGCGTTTCTTTGTGCGCCCGAGGAAAACGCACATGTGACCAAGCCCATTGAAATCAATGGGTTCTATTCACTGTGTATTGTGCGTGAAAATGTTGCATGTGTAGAAGGTAGGGCAAATGCGTTTATGTGAATAAGCCTTGACTCTCATTATTGCATTTTCTCTTATTTCATTAACAAAGATCTGTGCCCTTTACCCCTTTAGTGACCTGGCCTATTTTGATCCTAAGGACACGATGATTTTTGAAGGATTTTTGACATGACCATACAAGGACTTATTTTTTTGCATGTCAGGCTGTAGTTTTTATAGGCATTATTATTTGGGTACATATGATATATTTTACAACACACCTCAATTCTGCCATTGTTTTTTTTATTGCAGGGGTGAGGGGATTACAGCATTAATCATGAAACACAAATGACATGCTGAATTTTATCTGTGGATTGGTATGATTACGACAATGCCAAAATTACATATATGTCATATATGTATCATTTCTTAGGTCATTCTACTTTTGCACAATAAAAAAAACCTTTTTGGATTTTTTTTTTCTTGCATCGTTGCATTTAAAATCCCATTAACTTTTTTACTTTTCCATTAATGGAGCTCTGTGGGGGGTTGTTTTTTTGTATGATGATTTATGGTTTTTATTTGTACCATTTTGGGGTATATATGGCCTGTAAGGTCATTTTGGGGGATAGATTAGATGGTCAGGAGCTAATATCAGTGCTCAGTCAGACGAGCGTTTTTTTCCCACTTGTATGAGCTTTTACCTACTAGCGTTTTTATCGCTGCGATATCGCTGTGTTTTTTACTGCAAATTTTTGTGCGATGCAATTTTTAACATTAGAAAGTCCCATTGACATTCGCAGTAAAAAAACGCAGCGACATCGCAGCGTTAAAAAACGCTAGTGGATAAAAGCCCATATAGGTGCAAAAAAATGGCTCTATTAGAACCAATGCTTTCCAATGAAACCATTTAGTAATTATGAATTACTGAGCGCTGCCTGTAATTGGATGAGCGCTGTGACCAATCACAGGCAGTGCTCAGCTGTCATTCAATGAATGAGACAAAGCCCTTTCATTTTAAATCCCTGCCTGCTGAAAGAGCTTCAGAGCAGCGCAGGGAGACAAGCGCAAGACGCACCTGAGCCCGACAGCGGTGGAGAGGTGAGTGCATGTATATATATATATATGTATATATATATATTTTTTTTAAATACATGCTAGGGATGATCTTCAGGGAATGGCTTATATTTAAAGCCCTTCCCCAAAAATCACTGCAGGGGTTGCCGGAAGCCCATTGCTTTCAATGGGGCGGCTAGCAGCAGCGGCGGTCCCATTGAAAGCAATGGGCACGGACCTTGTTCACTCATGCTTTGGCATGGATGTGCGGATTTGTATGCACATACGTGCATGCAAATGCATGCTTGTGTGAACGAGGCCTAAAATTTGTATGATGAAGGTTGTTATAATCAGCTGGAGTGTAATTATAGTGGATGTAGAAGATGCAGTTGCACCCAACCCTGCAGCTTTAGAAGGTCCATCAAGTCTCTTTTTTCCATATGGAACTTTGAACAAGGCCTGATGAAGTTTCTGGTCCTTGCCAGTGAAACGCATAATCTGGTCTTTCACCTGTTGGAATAAAGAATCTTATACTTATCTTCATTGTCTCCTGGTCTAGAGCCATACTGTATTCCAAGTACCATTTCTTTAATGGTCTCCACCATTAAAGAAATCCTATGTGTCTTTTTTTTTTTTTTTAGATAGCCATGTTTTCTACTTGTCATTTTTTTGTGGTAATTAAAGGTGTTACCCCATTTCCACAGGATTGGTGTTAAAAGTCTGATCAGTGGGGGTTTCACTGCTGAGAGACCCACCAGTCTCAAAATGATGATCCTGTTTTCTTTCCCCCTTGGTGCAACTCCAGCAGTGAGGTGAAGCTTGAATAGAACCGCAAGCAGAATGCCCCTCCATTCATTTTCAATTAGACTTTTGGAATGCAAGTGCTCTACTGTTTCAAGCTGCTCTTTGGAAGAAATGGAATGGCTATCACTCCATTCAAGCTTCTTCTCATTGCTGAGAATGCAATGAGGAGGACAGGGAAATTCCAGATCCTCCGTTCTTGGGATCTGGGAACATCCAAGTACATAAGTGATATAAGTCAATTTTGAGAATTCCTCTTTGATAGCCTTGTTTTTAACCTTTTGATTAGTTGTAGTACGGCAAAATGGGAAACATTTTGCAAAGTGTTCTTTTTATAGTGAAAAGGTCTGGAAGCTGATTTAGTGGCCTAGAGAATCCATTAGGAAATGACATCTCGATAAAAAGTTCCAGAAAATATTTAGTACAATAACAATAGCTATATTGGCTGATGGCGCATATGCAAGGGGTGAAAGTGAACATGCTAACTCTGCTTTGGCCAGGGTATTTATATACAGAATAAGGGCTTAGTCACACGGGCGCATCGGCACCCATGTTACTGCAGGAAGAAGACGGACGCACTTCAGGACGGACTTCTCTCTACACCACCCGAAGAAAGAACATGTGACCAGTTCTATTGCCGGTCATGTGTTCTTTCTTCGGTGCTGCGGGGAGTCGTCCGTCCTAAAGTGTGGCTGTCTTCTTCGTGCAGTAAGGGCTCAGTCACACGTGCGCCAATGTGCTCATGTGACTAAACCCTTAAAGTGGCTTTTTGTCACTTTTTACTATTGATGACCTATCTTCGGGATAGATTTACTGAACATTTGATCATCTATTAATGCAGCGAGGTCGAATGTCCGCCTTGGTGGTCAGGGTTAGAAGTTTACTAGTGGCTTCACTCCCATTGAAATCAATGGGAACAAAGCGATCTATTATGCTTCCGACCCTAACCAGCAATGTGGACATTCGACCTCACTGCTCAGGGACGGAAGTGTAATAGACGGCTTCACTCCCATTGATATATTTTTCTATTTGTATTACTATACTTTGGTCTACTAGCTTAGTATCTGCATGCCTTGCTACCAATTCAGATACGGTACCTGTTTTATGTCTTTAAGCAGGTAAGATATTTATTTTTACCTACATTTTTATATCATATTTTTGAATTATCTGCTGTCCCCAAAAGAGATCCTTATTGCGGAGCGCCATGTTGAGACTGTCGCTGTAGACTTTTGTGAGAAATGTAAGGACTTTTTTTCAAAGGATAAAAAGTTTTCAAGAAAAAGGAAATAGAGAAAAATCCTCTGAGCTTCTGTTTGATTGCTCGTCTCCAGAGTGTGTCTGCCTGGTGATGTTATGCTGTTTAATGATGATGCAAGCTATATTACCTCCTGTTACCAGGAATGAAGCTTTTAGAAAAATGGCAAATTCTAAACTCCTTATGCATCTGAGCAGACATGAAACTGAATTCCTTCTCTTTACCAAGTAAAAAAATGTGAATTTTGCTATTTCTATATTACTTCATGTGTACATTGTACAAATTTAAACTATTCACCATCTGACCTCTAGCCCAGGTTAATAGTGCTTGAGCTTCTTGGTAGAGATGAGCGAACATGCTAGTGTAGGACAATTACTCGATCGAGCATCACTTTTTTCGAGTAACTGCCTACTCGGGCGAAAAGATTCGAGGGGCGCCGGGGTGGAGTGAGGGGTAGCAGGGGGTAGCTCTCTCCCCCCCCCCCCACCCCCACCCCCCCGGCGCCCCCTGAATCTTTTTGCCCGATTAGGCAGTTACTCGAAAAAAGCAATGCTCGATCAAGTAATTGTCCTGAACGAGCACGCTCGCTCATCTCTACTTCTCGGACATCTAGCCCAACAATATACAGAACAAGGCAACCTTGACCCATCTTTTTTTGAAGACCACTGCGCTGACTCTTTCTCCATTACTTATTGCATTCGAGTTTCCCCCTTTGCTGTTTATCCTCACCCTTTGGCTATTCAGCTTTGCGAAGACCCTAACATTTGGTAACATAGATATTTATGCTTATATGCTAAAAACCTTTTACTACATCTACTGTATCTACATCCACTTACAGCTATACTCAACCTTCTATGAACCTTGTCTAAACTGGAACAGACAAAACTAGATTTTTTTTCTTTTTACCAGGTAAAATAAGTTAATTTTGCTCTTTAAATGTTATTTTATGTGTAGATTCTACAAATTTAAACTCTTTGCCATCTGACCTTTACCATAGTTAATAGTGCTTGAATTTCTCCATTATCTAGTCAAACTATATACAGAACAATACAACCTTGACCAATCCTCTATAGAAGATTTTCTGTCTACACTTCTGCTGACCTTTTCTCAACTACTTGCGAAACTCACGTTGCCCCATATTGCTCTTTATCCTCAGCCATGGCTATTCATCTTTGCCAAGACCATGATATTTGAGTAACAGAGAGATCTTCAATAACCCACAAATTGTGCTTGTTAGCTGATGACATTTTACTAACTCCTACATCTCCATTTAACTCTATACCCAACCTTTTACAAACCTTGCCTAGTTTTGAGTCAATTTGGCCCTGATGGTTAAATATTGGAAATCCAATGTTCTGAACTTCCTTGTTGTCACGTGCCATCTGCAATCAGGAAGTAGAGCCGGGATGACATCATGATATAAGCCCCTATCCCCGTGATTTCACATTTGGCGCTGGACACTAATGAGTGCCTTTTTCCTATCACTACAGAAGGCCCCTGAGATGTCATCTGTCAGAAATCTCTTAGTATACCCAATATATATTGTACCCTTCTTCTCAACCCTGCTACAATATTTCCTGTGGTGTGTGGACTGATTGGTTGACAAGGAAGGTGTTTATTCTAGTTCGTCTCACTAATGATGAGTACAACCTGTGTATAGAAAACTACTCCCTAATCTTGAAGCACCCTGGAGCTATCTTAGTGGAATGCGGTAGTTGCTACATCTCTTGGTTGGGCCAAGTGAACTTAGGTGTTTTTGCCTAAATTGTTATACTTTTTCCACTTACTTCCAGTTTCAAGTGACTTCCTCTAGAAATTCTGGAGTATGATTTATATGTTTTCTTGGTAAGATGAGTCCTCAGAATTTTTAGCTTTACAACTACAGTATATAAGCCCAAATTAAAATGGGAGATAGGGTCCTAATGTGACTATGCATTATCTGATGGCTCAGATGGCTCAGTTCTGTGCCTGAAAACTCCTAGTCTTCTAATTGCCCCCCTTACATTTTCCCTTCATCTGTCTTCGGTTAAGCTTCTTTTTGTGACCTCCTTTATAGCAACTAGCAGGCACCTTTTGACTGTATTCTTCGATCTCTTAGGGCTCCCAAATATGCTAGATTTGTCGGGACAGTCCCAAATTTTGGAGGCTGTTCCACTGTCCTGAGGGACATATAACAGTTAGCTGACCACCCCCATTCTGCTGACCACCCCTATTCAATCACTGGTCCTCTACTTTAGTGACTTAACTCCATTCAGTAGCAATAAAACCCGTTACCTCTCTCACACTAAAGCCAAGCAGCACAGCTCTGTACACAACATAACTTGACCCTTTCCCCCTGCTCTGAGTATAGTGTGTGTCAGTAGGCGGAGGAGTAAGGTTATGTTGCATGCAGAGCCACCATCTAGCTCTACTGTGAGAGAGGATGAAGAGTTTTCTCCTTTCTGTTGATTATTGATTAAGTGAACTCTATGTCACTGCTTGTTATGCTGGTTGCACGCCTCTATTCGTATGATGTCCAGACAACTATATCGCTGCCCATGGTGCCTTTTTTTTCTCTTTTTAGTTCTGCTAAGTTTATATAGTTTACCCATTACTGTCTGTAGGCCCATATTTTAGCCATGGGGCTTCCTTCCAATTTAGCAGGCATAGTGGATGTTATGGGGCCCAAAATCTAAGGTGGCCCATAGCCACTGAGACATAAAGTGCAGTTAGTGATGACTATAGAAGGAGTATTCCCCACGGTTATCCCTGCTGAGGACATTATCATTTCTCTGGTATTACTAGTTACATTACTCCTTCTGTAACATCTTGTGTGCATTAGTCCAGCATATGACAGCATCATGTTTTTTCCTCTGTGTTGTGAGGTCAATGGTTTGTCGTGACCTTTTTTGTGTGTGATATTTCAGTGATATGATATCATAGTGTGCATTACCTTCCTACTGTGACATCATTCTGCATGTTGTTTGTATACTGTGACATCACTGTGTATATTATCCCTGTACTGTGTGCATTATCATTGTGCATTAGGGTGACTAAATATCCATAAAGCTTTCTTGAACTTGTTGCTCAGAAGGGTCCTGGCAAAGTGGAGCCCCTTCCTAAGTTTTGCTGTGGGGCCCCATTGTTACTCGTATGTCCCTGATTTTAACCTATTTACATTTATGATCTTGTCTATTTCATTTATCTGGATTAGACATTAAATACAATAATAATAAATGCAAACAGTGGATTACACAGAGTTCCAACATGGATCTAACATCTTGGTCTTGCTATGTTAAGAACTAGGACAATGAATGATGATTGTACATCTATAGCAACCCAACAAATAGATTGTTTTGATGACCCATCATTGATAGAACAGAATTTCTTTTCATTTTTTTCCTATGTATTTGCATACAAGAGAAATTTGAGAATCAAAATCTATGGTTTCAAACTATATCTGGCATCGCATAATTTAGCTGTAGAACGTCTGACTGCCCGTTAACCCTGCCAGCCAGCATGCATCACGTAACCCATGCATCATACACTACATTGTAACATGAGGTATAATGTCTTACAATAGCATGAAGAGCTCCACATGCATTATTACACCAATTCCTGCATGCAAATGCACAGCAGAAAACATCAATACACACAGATGGACCAACTTGTTGGTTAGAGAGGTAAGCCTTTGCATAGATCTGATAACTAGTTCAGGGAATTTCAACCTTTTCGTGGTCAAATACAGCATTAGTGACATGGTATAAATGGAAGGTAAAATCCATTGGACGGGAAATTACAATTATGGTGATAGAAAATACGTATTTGATTGTCTCATTTCTTTTATTCAAAAATGTTATGCAAATAAGGATGAATTAGACTCTCCACAGTGCCACTTATTGGAAGATACTGTTAGGTTGTGCATATGGACCTGTGCTTCCATGAGCACAGCTTCACAGGTGAGGGTTAATTGAGCTGGCTGGGTGTGGTATTTTCCACCAGCCAATCCCCTCTGGTCTGCTGCACATAAAGAACAGCATCTCTTGGTAGTAGATGCTGGTCATTTTATTGCTTTACTCTGTGTTAGTCCCACTCAGAGCTGGTGTTATGCATGCTTGTCTGTATTGTCTCTCTTACCCTCCCTGAAGACAGTCTGGACACCTGTTGTCCCTCCCCTCCTTGTGTTCTGGGGTTCGTGCATCGCATAGTGTGTGCTATGGTGACAGCACAGGTGCATACACCTGCAGGTTTCTCCCTATCCCTTTGCAGGTGCGGCCTCCAGATATCTAATATTTCGTGTGTGTCAGGTAGGTGATGCCAGACACTGTTTCCTGTTATAGAGAAAATATATCTCACCAACAGCACTTTAAAGAATCCCCATAAGGGTAAGACACAGATATAATGCAGCAGCCACCGAGACGTAGACCAGTCCCAGAAGTCCAATCAATAGAATCAAGGTGGCAGCATCAGTAGGTGCAAAGAATCCAGATAAATTTATTCTCCCATAATCAATACAAATAGTGCAGCAACGTTTCGACCAGCGGTTTGGTCTTTATCAAGCCTGGGTCTTTACTCAGCTCCCTGTCACCTGTCCTAATGGTGTCATTGGATTGTTTATGGTGCTCTGGGCAGGTGACAGGTTTGATGCTTTACATTTTTTTACTGTTATTTATTAAAGGTGTAGGCATCAAATCTGGTGAGATACCTTCGCCTACTGGTTTTAGGGGTGCCATGGTGATCTGGATAATATGGTCTACCCTTGTCAAGACATGGAGGTTTACTGTGAATCTGTTTCCAAGGGCTTCGTACACCATGGATTACACATAACCACAAAGGTTGAAATCTCCTCTTGTATACTTCATGCACCTGGTATCAGCTTTTTATTTATTGCAATACTTTATGAGATCTGCACTATAAACAAAGCACATTATAATGCAGCCCATAGACAATGTACGGTATATCACACTCATTTTATGCTAAGCCAAAACTCACCTTTACTTTTATTCTTCACAGCAGTCACTGGAAACAAATGATTGCATGAGAGGAAGAGAATAAATAAAATCACATTAGATTAGGGGCAGGGGAATATACAGGATGACGCACTGTTCTATCAATTTTGTGTATTTAGAAAAATTGTATGGCAGGACGAAAATCTTTTCAAGAACGCTGGCTGGTCTGATCCTTCATCTGCTTCTTCTGCTGCATGTTATGGAATAAAATATACCCAGAGAACTAAAGGGGCTTTCCTGTTGTGAAGCAAATTTTCAAAGATTCCAGATATGAAAGGTGTTGTCGCGTTTGACCTGGGCGTAATGCACACCTTGCCCAGGACAGACCAAACTGTGTCAACGCTGGACAAATGGGAAACGCAATGCTGCAGTAAAACCCTCATTCAACAAAGGAAAAAGCAAACTAACAGGGAAAACTGACCCTCCACCTAACTGAGAAAGGTCTCTACCTAACAGCAGATTGACCGCTCTGATAAGTGCGAACCTGCTGAACGCATCTCGACCTGCTATCTCACCCTAACAGGGGGCAACAGAGAAGATAGAACCACAGTATGAATAATCAAGAGAGAGGGAAATAATCCACAACTTAAATGAAAGATGCAGAAATAACTCCAGGAGGACTTGGGCACAGATAAGACCAACTGAACTGCAATAAACAGCAATGAGCTAATGGAGGGGTAAGAATATAATTAGAGATGAGCGAGCATACTCGCTAAGGGGAATTGCTTGATCGAGCATTGCCCTTAGCGAGTACCTGCCCGCTCGGGAGCAAAGATTCGGCTGCCGGTGGCGGGCGGGGAGTGGCAGGGGAGAGCAAGGAGGAGCAGAGGGGAGATTTCTCTCTCCCTCTCCCCCCCCCCACTCCACCCTGCTGACTGCTGCAACCCACCTGTCACCCGCGCCGGCACCCAAACCTTTGCTCCCGAGCGGGGAGATACTCGTTAAGGACAATGCTCAATCAAGCAATTGTCCTTAGCGACTATGCTTGCTCATCTCTAAATATAAAGCCCTCCCTACCTGTTGATAGGTGGACCAGAGAAGAAACCACACCTAGTAAAACCTCTCTCAGAGGTGGAGGAGTCTGAGGGAAATACCAAGATGCAACTATACAGATACAGATAGTAATAGGCAACCCCCACACAAAATATGTCAACCAGCAACCTGTATAGGGGCAGAGCGACTAGTCTGCTTTTGCATCATGGTTAATGTACCACAACACCGTCGGGACTCACAAGCCGTGACAGAGTGCTTGTGTCATGCTTTTGCACAAAAGTTTATGGATATAAATTGCAGAGCTATTACCTTCTTATCCTGTCCTCCATTCCTGATGTTTCCCCACATGGCTATTTTCCGAGATGGCTGCTGCATCCATGTTGACATACAGCCTAAAGCTACCACAATTCCCTGCTCTGCACTTCCTTCCTGGGCATGTCCCAACTGAGCACTTCCTTGCTATTGGTCAACAATCTTGTCACAATTTTTCTTACTTAAGACGGAAAAATAATCAAATGTGGAAGTCAAAATAACTTCCTGGATCAACAACCCTTTCGAAGTAATTAGTGGCTATAACATATAATATTATTGCGCTTAAAGAGTACCTGCACTTTTACACCAGAGCGCTTGAGCTCCGTTGACTATTTTCGACTCCTACCAGCAGCTGAAGACACGCCACGTAGAGCTTATATAGCGCTATATTCGGATATTTTCAGCTGCTGGGAGGGGCTTTCATATAACCATAGATTTATAAAGATGAAGAACAATATCTTCATCATGCTCATCGGTGTCTTTTGATTTTGTACAGTGTTGGACTAAGGTTCTTTGGGCTCACGAGAGGCCTTTTTTTTAGCTATACAAAAAATGTTCATGTCCACTTTTAATTGCATTGTAAACTTTGTTATCATTGCACAAGTTATATGTCATGTTTTGATTGATTAGTTTGCACAACTGGTGGCAGCAAATTCAAATACAAGGACTGGGTAAAATTATTGACTGGTAATACAGGTCTTTTTGGACTGACTTCAGTGAGGCATAGAGGATTTCACAGACAAAATAGCCAGAACCACCCAAACTGGACCCATTTGTCAAGGGGAGCACCCACCCATAAAAAGGTGATCCCACTACGGGAGAGAGACCACGGACCATTTCAAAACAGTCTGACGGCAACTAAACGCTGAACCTAAGATGTGAGAAAACTCTAAGTACTAAGCAGATAAAATCCATAATACTAAATACTATGATACATGAGGACTTCACTAAGATACATCTGGAACAGCATGGCCAGGTACACTAGCACTATAACTGGCACCCTTAGAATTAAGTGGCTGGTTTATATGGCTTATAATTACCACTGATAGGCTGAGTGGGCCAGCCTATCAGTGCTAGCACCAGAGGGAGATGTTACTCCCTCAGTATCCAGCCAAGTATGACAGTGTGCATGTGCCGGCTGGTGGATCACATGGTACGGGGTGTGTTGTTGATGTTACCCTGGACCAGCTGAGGACCCAGAAGTCCAGACACAGGACACATATTCAATCAGGTTGAGTCTCCAATGGGGTTGTCTTCGTTGGACTTTTTAGGTACATTATTATGTCACAGATTAGCCCAAAGGTGGACCAGATCAACCCTGGATGTGAAGATACCAGACAATAAATCTGCGTGGGAAATGTATACAGAGAATTGTAGCATTTTGTTTCTCAAAGCTATTTGCAGAATTGCTTTTTCCTTTTTAAGGCATCTAAATGTGTTGAACCTGCACAGGCCCTTCATTGACTTGCAACTGCTTGCCTTCCAAGATTTTCCATGATATAAAGGTAACATTCTGCATATACAACAATCCTAAATGAGGACATTTCCAACGATTTCTGATGGTCATGTCTTAGTAATATCCAATTTTTTAGCAACTTACAGTTCATGCATGCAAAATATCTTGGCAGACATATTGAAGTTGGAGTCGGCAAAAAAACATTTGCGTTTTACTCGATCATCGTTATCGTTATGTAAATAAAAAGTTCAAAAATCAAACCCGAGGTATTAGATATAAGGCATCTGTTACGCCGGCTTCACATGGACATATTTACGCCTGCAAACTCTGTACACGCAATATGCAGGGAATAGTACTCATTGATTACAGTGGGTTCGCTCACATGCGAGTATTTGGGCGTGGGCATTTTGGCCACGCAAAGAATATAGAACATGCTTTATCTCAATATTTACAAACCAAAGGTCTCCATAGAAGTCAATGGGGATGGGGATGCAAATGCGCACACAATACGCACGAAGATTCGTGGAACATTGCATAATTGTGCGAGAAAAGGAACACACGTAGAAATCATCAGACAGATTAGTGGTTTCAATCAGTGTGTGTTTGTGTCACCTGTGTAAAATGACATGCCCTGCGGGTGAAGAGAGTATACTAACTGACGCCAACATGCATGCAAAAAAGTCATTCATAGCGCAAAAAAAGTTGTGCTAAGGCATGCACAGTTGCACATATGTCCGTGTCAAGCCATTGTGTGACAGCACACAGTTAGCTTCCGCTGTGTTATTTAGCACCTGAGATATTTTAATATGAATCACAGCAAGGAAGTGCTTTCCCAATTGACTCTCCATGTGGTAGGTAGTGTGCTTATATAACAGGGTACCATCTGAAAACACATCAAAGAACTGCCAGCTGGCAATATATGGCTGCTAGTTTAATTTATAAATTAATGTCTTCTTAGTTTTCTGCTGTTTCATAAATGTGCTATAAATTACTTCTTTCAGCAAAAAATTACGCTAAACCATAGGCCTAAAATAATTTTTTTGTAATCTCCAATATACAATCTATCTATCTATCTTATATCTATCTATCTATCTAATATCTATCAATCTCATATCTATCTATCTATCTATCTATCTCATGTCTATCTCATATCTATCGATCTCATATCTACCTATCTATCTCATATCTATCTATCTCCTATCTATCAATCTCATATCTATCTATCTATCTATCTATCTATCTATCTACTATCTATCTCCTATCTATCTATCTCATATCTATCTATCTATCTATCTCATATCTATCTATCTATCTATCTATCTATCTATCTATCCCATATCTATCTATCTATCTATCTATCTATCTATCTATCTATCTATCTATCTATCTATCTATCTCATATCTATCTATCTATCTATCTATCTATCTATCTATCTATCTATCTATCTATCTATCTATCTATCTCATATCTATCTATCTATCTACTATCTATCTCCTATCTATCTATCTCATATCTATCTATCTATCTATCTATCTCATATCTATCTATCTATCTATCTATCTATCCCATATCTATCTATCTATCTATCTCATATCTATCTATCTATCTATCTATCTATCTATCTATCTATCTATCTATCTATCTATCTCATATCTATCTATCTCCTATCTATCTATCTATCTATCTATCTATCTATATATCTATCTCATATCTATCTATCTATCTCATATCTATCTATCTACATCTCAAAATCTCTTAAATATATATTAACTTTAGACAAAATGTATTCACAAACAGATAAATTCAATTTCATGAACTTGATAATATCTATCAATCTCATATCTATCTATCTATCTATCTATCTCATGTCTATCTCATATCTATCGATCTCATATCTACCTATCTATCTCATATCTATCTATCTCCTATCTATCAATCTCATATCTATCTATCTATCTATCTATCTATCTACTATCTATCTCCTATCTATCTATCTCATATCTATCTATCTATCTATCTCATATCTATCTATCTATCTATCTATCTATCTATCTATCTATCCCATATCTATCTATCTATCTATCTATCTATCTATCTATCTATCTATCTATCTATCTATCTCATATCTATCTATCTATCTATCTATCTATCTATCTATCTATCTATCTCATATCTATCTATCTATCTACTATCTATCTCCTATCTATCTATCTCATATCTATCTATCTATCTATCTATCTATCTCATATCTATCTATCTATCTATCTATCTATCCCATATCTATCTATCTATCTATCTATCTATCTCATATCTATCTATCTATCTATCTATCTATCTATCTATCTATCTATCTATCTATCTATCTCATATCTATCTATCTCCTATCTATCTATCTATCTATCTATCTATATATCTATCTCATATCTATCTATCTATCTCATATCTATCTATCTACATCTCAAAATCTCTTAAATATATATTAACTTTAGACAAAATGTATTCACAAACAGATAAATTCAATTTCATGAACTTGATAATATCTATCAATCTCATATCTATCTATCTATCTATCTATCTATCTATCTCATGTCTATCTCATATCTATCGATCTCATATCTACCTATCTATCTCATATCTATCTATCTCCTATCTATCAATCTCATATCTATCTATCTATCTATCTATCTATCTACTATCTATCTCCTATCTATCTATCTCATATCTATCTATCTATCTATCTCATATCTATCTATCTATCTATCTATCCCATATCTATCTATCTATCTATCTATCTATCTATCTATCTATCTCATATCTATCTATCTATCTATCTATCTATCTATCTATCTATCTATCTATCTATCTCATATCTATCTATCTATCTATCTACTATCTATCTCCTATCTATCTATCTCATATCTATCTATCTATCTATCTATCTATCTATCTCATATCTATCTATCTATCTATCTATCTATCTATCTATCTATCTATCTATCTATCTATCTATCTATCTATCCCATATCTATCTATCTATCTATCTATCTCATATCTATCTATCTATCTATCTATCTATCTATCTATCTATCTATCTATCTATCTATCTATCTCATATCTATCTATCTCCTATCTATCTATCTATCTATCTATCTATCTATCTATCTATCTATCTATATATCTATCTCATATCTATCTATCTATCTCATATCTATCTATCTACATCTCAAAATCTCTTAAATATATATTAACTTTAGACAAAATGTATTCACAAACAGATAAATTCAATTTCATGAACTCCATGAGAGGTACAAGTTCTAGGTCTGGACAAGCAAAGATGGCCGCAGCAGCTTCTCTAACTGTGCATTAGATGCATCATTAGTCTAATACACTTTAAAGTCGCGGACCCGCTGACTCTACTCCCGTTTTTTCTCATACTCACTTTCCTTCCTCAGGATGTGCTCTTCTAAGGTTTGGCTACTATCAATCAAGTCCAATATCACCCACTGAGAGTGAGCATTGGGGACCATCCAATTGGCACAGTGACAGTTCAAAGGGCTGGACCTTGGAAAGGCCCATCTAAGTCAAGGGAAACGGCTATGAAAGAAAAAGGAGATAGAATCAGCAGGGCTGCAGACCCATGCAGGTAGCCCCACTGTCTATTCCATAACAGGTCTTCTTTATGGGGAATGGCTACTTTCGGCCCAAAACCGGGCAATGGTGTTAATTGCTTAAAATTTTTTTTTTATCAAAAATGCTTACCTGTTAGACCCAGTAACTCCACTCTGGTTCACCCCATTGAGTTTTGTTTAGACTGCTACAGTGTTGACATAACATCTATTTCAAATACCCATTGAAGCCAATTGCTGCCATCATCACATGTTATCTTCTTGAAGACACCAGATAAACAACAAAGCCCAGAAGGAAAGACTGGAGTGGTTCCACTGGATCTAACCGGTATTTTATTATGTCCAGTGAGGGTTTGAAAGGGTGGGTCATGAAGGGATAGAAAGAAATGCAGTCCTTATATCATATTATATATTTTAGATTATGTATATGTTATTCTTTTATGCTAACTGACACCGTTGTTTGTTCTTTGCATGAAACTGGGCAGCCCCTTTAAAGGGGTTGTCCCGCGGCAGCAAGTGTGGTTATACACTTCTGTATGGCCATATTAATGCACTTTGTAATATACATCGTGCATTAAATATGAGCCATACAGAAGTTATTCACTTACCTGTTCCGTTGCTAGCGTCCTCGTCTCCATGGTGCCGTCTAATTTCAGCGTCTAATCGCCCGATTAGACGCGCTTGCGCAGTCCGGTCTTCTCCCTGGTGAATGGGGCCGCTCGTGCCGGAGAGCTGGTCCTCGTAGCTCCGCCCTGTCACGTGTGCCGATTCCAGCCAATCAGGAGGCTGGAATCGGCAATGGACCGCACAGAGCCCACGGTGCACCATGGGAGAAGACCCACGGTGCATCGTGGGTGAAGATCCCGGCGGCCATCTTACTAAGGTAAGGAAGAAGTCGCTGCACCGCCGGGATTCGGGTAAGTAGTAAACATTGTTTTTTTTTAACACATGCATTGGGTTTGTCTCGCGCCGAATGGGGGGCCTATTGAATAAAAAAAAAACCCGTTTCGGCGCGGGACAACCCCTTTAAATTCCCTGCAGACCCATTAGAAGATAATACAGAGTTCACTGATTAAACAAGCTGAAAACAGCAGAGTCTTACAGTCTTTGGTAGAACTATATGACATCCATATGACATGTACTCCTGTTGGGCGCTTTTACAATAATAACATTATGTTAGGAATATAGTTCCGGGGGAGTCATGTTTCTCCTTGTGGAGAGCACTGCAGGGTGTAGAGAGTCTTATAGGCCAAGCAATGCTCCATGGGAAAAAAATTATGCAAATGAGGGAAGGTCTACAATAGTAATGAAAAGAGTAACCGCAGCCATTGTTCTTGTATCTTCACTTTGGAGCTCATCATTATTCCAGTATGCGCATATTTCATAACTAGAGATGATTCAAAAGCAATAAATAACATGCAATAAAATATTAAAATTCAATAAAGTGAATAAACATTAAATCATTGGATCTAATTAATTATGAATTGCCAGTAACATGAGTATAATTATATATGGTAGCCAATTAAAACTCTGATAACTGATACAACCTTAGTAATAACTAAATTATTGATTTGGCAGCACATGGAAACGATAAACATTGTCTTGGCCTCATTACCAGTAAGAGCGCTGCTTCTCCTATGAATAGAAAACCGTTTAGGCGATTCGCAGAGCTTACCCTGTTTCATAGGATTCAACCTGGACTCCATACCAAAATCTGCGCCATTTTAACACTAAATGAAATGCTGTGGAAGTGCTTTTTGTATAAACTACGGCACAGATTCCCATAATATTCTGTTTCAAAGTAATGCAGACTTTGAAATCCATGTTTCAAATAAAAAAAAAATCAAATCATGGTATTTGTATAGCGCCAAGTTATTCCGCAGCGCTTTCAGGTAATTATTACTTATTACCCCCCACCAAGCTGGGTTCTCATTTTACCGACCTCGGAAGGAAGGCTGAAGTCAACCTTGAGCGGGCTACCTGATTCATGCGGGGATCGAACTTGCAACCTTCAGGTTGTAGGCGAGAGCTTACACTCTGCACCACACGAGACTCACATGTTTCAGAAAAACAGGGTCTTCCTTACTAATATTGTCTAAAGATTAGACATATTTATCTTTCAAATTTTAAGACTGTGTAGTTCAAAATTAGACCACAATTTTGTAGCAATTTGGCACAATTTTTTTCACAGTTTAGGCTATTTTTTGAGAATTCGGAAAAAACTGTCTAAAAAAACCACATAGTAAATGTGGCGCAAAGCATGTAAGACAATTTTCTGGTGTGATTCTCTCTAGAAGATTGTTGTATTTTGAATAGAAAATAAAACCCATCATTTCTGCACAGAAACCCCATCAGGCGGCGGCATGCACATTTTTCCTGCTCACTGGAGCTATATCCATATGCAGGTTTGCTGTATGAGGGTGTTTTCACACGGGCGAGAAAATTGTGTGATTTTCGCCTGATGCAGGAGTCAGTAAAAAAGCAGATGATGAAACCAATAATTTGCACCGGTTTCATTCCCATCTGCGGTGTTGACAAAACAAAAAATCGCGGCATGCTTTATCTTTCTGCGATGTGCGATTCCTTATCTCCCATATTTCCCTATGGAGTTTCCCTTTTATCGCATTGCAATGCAAAAAAGTTGCGATGCAATTTTAACATTAGCGTTTTTATTGCCCGATTTTATAGCAGGCGGATGCAATGCAAGATTATTCTTAAAAAAAGCATGCCCAAAAATTGTGGCAACAAAGACGCGATTTTGCTGCGATTTTCTTGCGGAAAAATCGCACATGGGAAACTAGCCTGACTCTAAGCCTGAGTGGATTTTTGGGGCAGATCGACTTTGTTTTAGCAATGTTTTAACAATCCACGTCTTACTTCATAGGAGGCAGCTGGACACCAATTTTCTCCATTATTTGATGGTATATCTGCATGTGGAGTCACATACAAACCCAAGGTGGTGTTACAAGGCTCAGCCTCTGAGTTCCAAATCAGAAATATTCAACTTGGATGTTCTACATAAAGCACCATGTGAATAAAGCCTTATGCCTCATTCCCTGATCATAATATAGAACAGTGCTTCACAGATCTGTAGTATCACACCCAGAGGCGTAACTTGAAGCTCCTGGGCCCCGATGCAAAACTTGTAACAGGGCCCCCAACTATAATGCTTTATTTATAGTACTGGGCTTCCTACATGGAGAAGAGAGGCCTTATGGGCCCTCTAAGGCTCCTGGGCCCGGGTGCAACCGCATCCCCTGCATCCTCTATAGTTACGCCAGTGATCACATCTATAAAAATCTATGGGCCCATACCGTACCTCTATGTACTGCTGATTTTATAGGCAGATGTGTAATGGTGTGCTCCCACTCCTCGTTACTTAAGTGCCTTATTTGTTTTGCGCTTTCCTTCTTTTATAACCATGTTATGTTTTTATTTTTTTTTAAGAAAAAGGTGAGGAGTCAGAGGTAGGGAGTGTTCCTCACGTGAGTGTGGTGAGAGTAAAGGCCCATTTAGACCCAACGATCAAACTTTGCTTAAATGTATTGGTTGAGTGATAATCATTGAGTCTAAATACGCTGCCATCATACACTGTTCATGCACTATTCGTTCCGATAACTGTTATCAACGCCTGGGATTTCTTGGCAAGATACCAGCTGAAAGCTCCGAGAACAAAGCAGCTGTTTGCATATATAAAACAGCTGATTTTCTTGGAGCTATCAGCGGTGTGCACCTGCATTTAACTCTTTAAGTAGCTAATTAGCTACTTAAGAGTTATGCATAGATGATCACTCAAAACTGTCACTCAAACTATCGTTTGAGCGATTTTTGAGCGATCATCTTTCAGTGTAAACGCACCTAGGAGATACTTCCAGTGTGGGTATTTGACCAGAAAAAAGAGAGAGGTCAAGAATGGAAGAAGCTCTGCTGCCTAGAGACAAAGCTAATGACGCAGAAACTCTGCATAGTGATTCACCCGCAGTTCTCCCAGTTGGGGTGTTTCACCTGAAAAGGATGACATTGACGTCTCTACGAGGAGTTGTACACTGTCACTGAAAATAAGGGACACAACCTGGGATGCACCTAGCTCTGACCTAAGCTGCCATAGGTATTGGTTTGTGCCACAGGTGAGGAATTGTCCGTTGACTTGACTGTTAAAGAAGAATTACCTGTTGACTTGACTGTTAAAGGGCTATTCCCATCTCCGGAATCCTGTTTCAATGTGTTGGAAATTGCAAAACAATGCATTCACCCAGACCGTGGATGTTTATTTCCAAAATGCTCCATTTTCCAGATATTGCTAATATTGATTCCTCTGCCCTCTGGTTGTTTATTGCTAATTGCCAGGGAAACAGGACACCTCTTATATGTAAAGAAATACCGTGTTTCCCCGAAAATAAGACAGTGTCTTATATTAATTTTTGTTCAAAAAGGTTTAACTTTTTTACATGTATAGCTGCCTGGACACTATTTAAATTGACTTTTTTAATTAACTGTTAGCAGGGCTTAATTTTGAAGTAGGGCTTATATTTCAAGCATCCTCAAAAAGCCTGAAAAATCATTTTGCATCCTCAAAAATTCTGGAAAATCATGCTATGTCTTATTTTTTTTAGGGTGTGTCTTATTTTCAGGGAAACAGGGTAGTAGAGGTGCAGAGGAGGGCAGCACTTGCCCACTTCTTTCATCTAAATCTGGTGGCCGGGATCTCGGGAGCATATGTGCACTAGCTTTCAACCCGGCCACCAGCTACCATTGTGCTCTGCTATTTATTTCCATAGAAGAGATATACTGCCTCCCTGTCAATGAGCAGCAAGAGGGCAGAGGAATAAGTAGCTGCAATATCTGGAGAACGGAGCATTTTGAAACTAAACATCTTATAGGTAATTGCATTGTTTTGCAATTTCGAACACACTGAAATAGAGATGGGAATATACCTTATATAATCTTTTAAAAATCTTCAGCAGCATACCTGGACTAATACCTGGACTAATGTCATGTGGTCACGACCTGTGTGCTCCATCACTACACCACTCCATGTACCCTATGTCAGAAGGACATGGGAGTGGATGGTTCCACAAGAAGACCTAGAGTTATACCCTGTCCTTTGGGCGGCTGCCACACTATGATGCCCATCTGGATGGCCCATTTCCTTCTTATAGATGCAGAGAGGCTTTTTCTGAAGGGTTCATAAGGAAAAATCATGCAAGCATTCTTCCCTAGAATTATTTCTCATAAACACAGTGATATGTGGAGTGTCTGACTCCATAATATGAGACCATAGGGATTATTTTGTACCGGAGATGTGCACATGGATTTTCCATATGCATGTAGCCTAAGTCTATAGGGTAATACATATTAAATGTCAAAATTATCCTACTCTAAGAACAATTGGCAGGTAAAAAAAATATAAATTAAATAACCCCCAAGAGCTTAACATGCGTTTGATAAGTTAATCATTTTATCATTGCTAATAGGGCAAACACACAACTGTCATAAATTAATGACATTAATAACCAAAGAGACTAAAATTTGAACTGGGACCTCGTGGCCCAAATAAGTCTGAAAGTCATAAATAAGCAAGGGACCTTATAAAAGTAATGAAATACGCTGTAGGAATATTCTCTTAATGGCTGACCTACTTGACACAGAGCTGAATTACTTTTTTCATTACCAAAACCACATCTGTGCAGAAAGAGAAGGTGGCTTATATATTGATTTAAACAAAAAAAATAGAAAAGCAAACGATTAGATTCAGTGCGGACTACGGCCGTGTAATTTTACTTAAGTGGGAACTCTTGAGTCTAGTAAGAAGGAGATGATAAATTTCACAATTAAGTTGTACAGTATGTTCCAACCAGGAGATACAAAAAGGATACTCTACAAAAAGAAATATGTGATTAGATGCATGTGTTGGTATTGTCAATGGGTCTACTCATGGCATCCATTGTAGGGGATGTGAATATTCTAGGTCATCAGTAGAGATGAGCGAGCACCCAAATGCTCAGGTCCGCGTTATTCGAGTCGAGCTTTTCGTAAAATTCGAGACCTCTACTCGAGTAACGAACCCCATTGACTACAATGGGAGACTCGAGCATTTTTGTATGTGGAACGCAGGGTCCCGAGCTTTTTTTTTCTTGGTTCGTGTCCCTCCCCCCTCTCTCTCTCTCACTCTCTCCCTCTCTCTCTCCCTTTCTCCCTCTTTCTCTCTCTCTCTCTCTCTCTCTCTCCCCCCTCTCTCTCTCTCTGTCCCCCCCTCTCTCTCTCCCTCTCTCTCTCTCCCCCCTCTCATTCCCCTCCTCTCTCTCCCCCTCTATCTCCCCCCTCTCTCCCCCTCTCTCTCCCCCCTCTCTCCCCCTCTCTCCCCCCTCTCTTTCCCCCCCTCTCTCTCTCTCCCTTTCTCCCCCTCTCTCTCTCCCCCTCTCTCCCCCCTCTCTCTCTCCCCCTCTCTCCCCCCTCTCTCTCTCCCCCTCTCCCCCCCCCTCTCTCTCTCCCCCTCTCTCTCCCCCTTACCGCCAGACCAAAAATTTTCAAATGACGCGCTGCGTCACGGCAGGGAGGGGCCAAAACAGGCATGTCACAGCGGGGAGGAGCCAAAAGCTGGGGCGGGGTCGAACGCGATTTGATACTCATTCGAGGAACGAGCACAATCGAGTATGCTAATACTCGAACGAGCATCAAGCTCGCCAGAGTATGTTCGCTCAACTCTAGTCATCAACAATGTCTGTGTAATATCTGTAGGATACATTTTTTCATACCAAATATTCCAAAAATAATAGACAAAGACTAGATTAACTGTTTATAGGGATGTTCCAATCTTGTTAAAACATGATCATGATGGGAGCATGGCGGTCTACAAGGTGACCAAGTGGCCAGGAGGAAGGAAACAGCCAAGCATGGCTGGGCTGTGCTTTTTCCATAGCTTCCATAGAAGTGATTGGAAGTTACGGTAAAAGTGTAGCACACCAAGCTATGCTGTTTCCATAACTTGGGTGCTACGATGTTTCAGTAATAGAGATGAGCGAATGTACTCGTTTCGAGTAATTACTCGATCGAGCACCGCGATTTTCGAGTACTTCAGTACTCGGGTGAAAAGATTCGGGGGCGGGGGGAGGCGTGGTGGAGTGGGGGGTAGCAGCGGGGAACAGGGGGGAGCCCTCTCTCCCTCTCCCGCCCACTCCCTGCTGCAACCCCCCACTCACCCACGGCGCCCCCCGAATCTTTTTGCCCGAGTACGGAAGTACTCGAAAATCACGGTACTCGGGCAAAAAAGGGGCGTGGCCGAGTACGCTCGCTCATCTCTATTTAGTAACTCCCACTTTCTTTTATGAGACCTACTGAAACAGCATAATACAGTGTGCGTGGCTGTTTTCATAATTCCCAACCACACCCAGCCAATGAATACAGCTGGTTCAGGGTTGGTCAGGGCCATTACTCAAGATAGGTGTGGGTCACAGAGGTAGAACCCATATCTGTCAAACTTTTATGGCATTTCATGTGGATGTACCATAAAAGTCAAGAATCAAATACTTTTAGGTATGCTAGGATCAAGGGTGTACACTGTACAGTACAGTAGAGAAAGACCATGTGGCCCTGGTTGGCATCATCCTGTTTTCTACTTAGTGGCAAGAATCCATTCAGGACTGTTCACTAATTAAAAGGATTGCGCAGTTGTATCTACTGATGGCCTATCCTCAGGATAGGTCACCTAGATTGGCAGGGGTTCATCACATGGGACACCTACTCGAGAGTGGTGAATTGGTCCAAGGTCATGGAAAGGGTTTGGAGAAGGAAACAAACACTTTGATATTATCTTCTAGATGGATCCCCAGAACCCACTTTTAGCAAAATAATCCACTAGATCCACCAATGAACCCCATTTTTAGTATATTTTCTATACTTCCTCTCGTCTAACCAGAGTATAAACACTTCTTTTACAGGATTGTAGCACATGTAAATGTTCAAATGTCAGTGAACTCAGAAGGGAACACATACATTTTAGTTTACTCTGCTCTTAACACCACTGGGAGTAGACATTAAAGTCCAGATAGATTAGAGGAAGCTCATCAATTATCAGCGGGAAAGGAAAAGATACTAGGTTAAAATGCATCGATACCAGCATGAAGAACAATAAAGAGTAAAAGCTACTCTCATAGGTTCTGTAATAAAGACTGTAAAGTAAAAAAAAAAAAAATATATATATATATATATATATATATATATATATATATATATATATATATACTATTGTGAAAATGTTTTTTTTTAATTATTCTTTTTTTCTTTTTCTTTTTACCATTGTACTAGTAAATTGACCAGAAATTAACAATATGTCCACAGTGTTGAAGGTTTGTTGGGCATTTATCCCTAATTTTATGGTGAAATTCATCCCATATAAGCAACATAAGGTCAAGATCTGACAAGTATTGCTGACAGCACATCAATGTAAGCAAAGGAAGGTTTTTTAATATTTAGTCAATTTTCCAGTAGGACACAATAGGTTAGGAGAGGGTTGGGTGTTGATGATAGAGCTTGCACCACCCATACCTCCTATGTTCAGTTTAAAGAGAACCTGTCATGTCTTCTGGCCAGCTGGGCCAGCTGCATAGCTTCTCAGCAGTGGCCTTGCTGACTGAATTGAACCCCCGTTACCCCACACTGACCTCCACTAGACTCGGCTCATGACGCTTTGAATCTGTCAAGAAAGTGTTCTCTTCCACTTACTGTTAATGGGTCATATCAGACTTAATCCACCCATTGACGTCATCCATTGACAGTGAGTGGAGGAATTCGTCAACCGGACAGAATCGAAGCACCAGGAGCTAAATCAATGGAAGCTAGTGTGAGAAAAAAGGGAGGTGCAAAGAAAAGAATAGGTGCAATAGTCAGCTTGGCTGATTTGCAATGTTATGCAGCCAACTGATCAGAGGACATAACAGATCCTCTTTAACATGATTATTGTCACTAAGCAATTGGATGAGGGGACATTCTGTAATTGCTTACACGATTTATTATATACATGACCGATGAGAGGCTTTAGCACATTTGATATTTGTTATGTTTTTTAACAATAAAGCTCATATGATTGGTTGAGTAGATTTCTTAAAGAAACACCCTAGTCAAACTGATATGAGTTATTTCTTTGTGCAATGCCTAATGGGGTGTTCATGATATAATCATTGGTTTTTTTCCTATCTCATCATACACCACCCTCTGATAGCCTGCGCTAGGCACAATAAAGTGCATTAGTTTTACCTGGAGTGTTCCTTTAAAGGGGTTGTCCTATGCCGAAACGGGTTGTTTTTTTTTCAATAGGCCCCCCGTTCGGCGCAAGACAAACCCAATGCATGTGTTAAAAAAAAAAACGTTTAGTACTTACCCGAATCCCCGCGCTGCGGCGACTTCTTCCTTGCCTTACTAAGATGGCCGCCGAGATCTTCACCCACGATGCACCGCGGGTCTTCTCCCATGGTGCACCATGGGCTCTGTGCAGTCCATTGCCGATTCCAGCCTCCTGATTGGCTGGAATCGGCACACGTGACGGGGCGGAGCTACGAGGACCAGCTCTCCAGCACGAGCGGCCCCATTCACCAGGGAGAAGACCGGACTGCGCAAGCGCGTCTAATCGGGCGATTAGACGCTGAAATTAGACGGCACCATGGAGACGAGGACGCCAGCAACGAAACAGGTAAGTGAATAACTTCTGTATGGCTCATAATTAATGCACAATGTACATTACAAAGTGCATTAAAATGGCCATACAGAAGTGTATAGACCCACTTGCTGCCGCGGGACAACCCCTTTAAGAAACAATAATTTGTAAATTTGTGTTTTCATTTTAGAATGGGTAGGTGAACAAACAGAGAGAGGGGTGCTCCCTAGCGTGATACTGTATGCAAAAGTACCAATGTGAGTGCAACAGATAAAGCAATATATACGCCTAGTGGTGTGGTGTGCTGGGCACAACATCTGTGTAGGCTAGGATGATAAAATAAACCATGGCTCTACTGCTGCACCATCTAGGAGATCCCCTGGAATCAATCTAGGGCTATTTAATGGTAGGGTAGGTATTTCAACAAGAATCTACACTATTTGATGTTGCTTGATATGGGGCATTGCTGACTACTCTCCAATGATCACAAGAGATCCCAAACAGAATGTCCCGAGACACCATCCAGAAGATGTTATGGTAAACTAGGCTTACATTTGAGCCCATACAATGTGTGTTCAATCCCCACCTGGGACCTTCGATAGGTACAATTTGATGCTTATATTGAAAAATTGTTTGCGGATCTGAAAGAGACATTTCAGTAATAGCTTTCCATTACAAACATCATCAATTGCATACTTAACAAAGATCCCAGGTCGGGATCGAAACGTGTTGTATGTGTGCAAATAAAAAAAAAACACTTTATCCCATCTTCTGTGCAGTGTCTCTCAGCATCCGTTGTGGAATCCATTGTGACTATTGAAAACAGGTCAGCAGCGCCTAACATCAAGGAACTTCAAAACATTTTTTTTGCTGAAATACCTATCTTACTGTAGAATGGTTAGATGAATACTGCAGCCTACGACCCAATAAAGTTTGGTTTAGCTGGTTCACCAAATTTAGGCAATACCCTTAAGACCAGTGTATAAAAGAGGGAGAAGAAGCAACATTTTAGTGGGTTTGGTGGAGACAAACTGCCCAAGGTTTGGTAAAACCAAACTTTTAGGAAAGTTCAACCTGAAACAGGGTTCGACCATTTTGGTTACCTCAACCCTAAAAGTAAGTAAAAAATTGCATTTATTTAGATGGGAAAAATCCAACCATGGACAACGTGTTTCATGCCTGGACTGGGCATTTTGTGAGCTCACCATAATTCACCAATGGTGAACTGACGAAGTACCAAGTCCAGACGCAAAACCCTTTGTCTGTGGTTGGCTCTATCCTGTATAAATAAAAACACTTGTATACTTACTGTCATGGCATAGTGCTGCTGCTCACCTGTTCCTGGGCTTGCGGTCAGATGATGTTGCCTATCACATGGCACACGATCCTCCTCTGTCTCTATTTGCTTCCAAGCCTCTGCCCGTAAAGTCCATGCGTGCTCCCGCCACCTCTCTTAAAGGGCAAGCACGGGCTCCCTGATCCTATTCCCTACCAATCACCAGTGGTCATCTGCTATATCAGACTTCCTTTCCCATGGGAGATGTCTAAGAAATTGGTCCCCCACCATTGTTAGAAAGCCCCTGTTTGTGTATTCCTGGCTTGATCCATGCCTGTTCTGACTATCCTGACTTTTGTACTCCCTGACCTCAGCTCTGTATCTTGGACTATGTTTCTACCGCCTGCCCTGACTCACAGCATGTGCCTCGCTTATGCATGTGTGCAATAAGTCCTGATTCAAGTCTGTCTTTCCACTATGCACCTTTTCACACCTACGGTAATGTACTTCGGCCCGATGCAGCATCAGCTGCCATATAGCCGGGACCATTTGTGTGTATAGCATCTTGGGGACCTCATAGCAAAGCCTGTATACCATTTGCAAGGGTTAAGCATGAAATTCTGGGTTCCCCAGGTGCCGTCACCTCAGGTAGCCCACAGCCAAACCGGTGTGTTGCAAGGTGGATCCACATCTGTCTGCTTGACGCTTACTACATCTGATATTTCTACATGAGTAGGCACTTCTCTACTACTAGAACCGTAACAGATCTGATTGGTAGCATTGGCATCACCTGGATGGCAACAAGACTCTTCCTTTCTACACACTTACAAGCATTGTGCCTTGACAAGGTCAACAAAGGGGAGTATAAAACTATCTGAGTCTTCCTAACAATCACATCTCTGGTAATGCACATGCAGCACTATGTATAGCTTCTCTCTTTTTGCATAGCTTATGAGAAAAAAGAACAAAAATAAAACTTTGCAAAATTATATTAAAAAGTCCTTATAAGAAGAAAATAGCCCGATATCCCAGATACAGGAGCTGGCCAAAGCTTGTTTGAAGCATACATTAAAATAATTGCAACTAATTCTCCCCTACTCTGTCAGCTGTCATCATAGGGCTAATTTGCACTGACAGTCGGTTTACCCATGTATGATGTTTTACACAAAAAGCATTATAAAGCCTTGAGGCACCCTAAGCCAGAAACGTTCTCGGCAGGCACCATGATATGCATCGGCCAAATAATTTATTGCATATCGCACCGTGGTCATCACTGATGGCTTTTTAAGTCCATCAATCTATCAATATTTAATAGAGATCCCTCAAAACACTGCCAACAACCTCGAAAAAATGTGAACGTCAGGGATTTTTAAAAAGCATATTAGACATGGCTTAATGAGTATTTTGTATGGATATTTTTTCCATTATCCCTTTTTCGACTTCATAATAGAATTCAGGTCTTTTTGATTCAAGGTATCTTTTTTTACACTTCACTAAACAAATAAAACTCTTTAAAGTGCTGGCTCAATAAATAATCCTCCGGAGAAAACGACTATATGCTTGATGGCAAAAGAACTGATAACTTACAATTTCTGTACTGTCGACAAACTCTGTGAATTACTGGATATTTGTAACTTTTCTCTAATGAATTGTGCTGTTTTATGGTTATCTGTCCAGGCGCAGGCATAATGCAGAGCGATGGCTTCTATATATTAGTTGCGGATGTCTTGTCCATCAAATGCTAACTCTACTGCCAGGATATTTAATGAGTATTTTTTTCCTTTTTTTTTTTTTTCTTTTTTTCTATAAAGTATCTGTCATAAATGTGCTGCATGAAATCATTCAAAAAGATTCATGAACTGTATAATTGTTTATAGGGGTTATAATCCCTGATTTAAGGATTGATTAGGTATATGGCTGGGGTATAGTAAGCACTTCTAAATGCTGTGTTGAAAGTTGTATCACTGGGAATCCCCACAACACACTTTTAGCAAAATAATCCATTATAGTTACTGATGAACCGGTCAAAGCTGCCGGCCATGAGCTGTGGTGCCCTCACTCACACTTTTGTAGCTGCTGGCCACTGTCACCAGTGTCCCCATTTGTTTTGCGGCTGGCATTATGTCATTCTTTCTACCAGTTCCAGACCATAGGGTAAATGCTCCTGCTTGGCCCACCTTTTAAAAAGGCCAACTTTCCCATTCCTAGTCAATCCAGATTCTTCCCAAGTTATTTATGGCATGGACACCAACTGGAGGGTGACTGAGTAGTAGGTTCATAGTCATTGTGTGAAAGTGTACCTGCATTCCGCTTGATCCTCAGTTTTGACCCTCTGCTTGACTACCCAGCTTTCCTGATTTCTGCCTGTCCTGACCTCGACCTGTTTTATGACTAAAAAGAAAAAAGTAAAATCTGAAGATAACCTCTTAGCAATCACAAAGAAAAAGTATAAATGAATGGTCCCACAAGGTGTCTGCCACTAGCAGGTTTCATACAAAGCCTTTCAAATATATCAATTATTGCATCCTCACCACGCTTCACAAATTCACATAGAAAAGTAACCTCTTTTAGAGATCACCAACAAGTAAGCAAAATCATATGGCAGAAGGGAAATCAAAGGACGTTGATGCTCAAGAGTAACGTGATACCAATGTACAGTGCTAACACATGCCATGGTAGTATGCTACTGAGTTGGATAGTTACGACTACATTATTTGCACAGTTCACATGGTCATTCAAAATGAATGGTGACAGTTGCGCTATATAAATAGCATAGCCACGTGCCACATGACAAATCCATAAAACTAGGTCGCCAAACTTCTGGTTTGGTGCTGCTTCATTTGTAGGTCTGTAAATATATCACCTCAGTAAAGAAAATGGCACTTAAACCTTGGAGGGGAGCTATTCAAAAAACCCTAGGATATCAGGTGTAAGCAGGGGCGTAACTATAGAGGATGCAGGGGATGCAGTTGCACCCGGGCCCAGGAGCCTTAGGGGGCCCATAAGGCCTCTCTTCTCCATATAGGGAACCCAGTACTATGCGTAAAGCATTATAGTTGGGGGCCCTGTTAGAAGTTTTGCATTGGGGCCCGGGAGCTTCAAGTTACGCCTCTGGGTATAAGTACCACTTTTTTTTACAGAGGTGATATATTTGGACACCATTCACGTTACTCCTGAGTGCCAATGCCCCTAGCTTTTTATTCTGCCATATCTTTTCTGATTAAGTCTGTGTGATTGCTTCCTGAATTGACCTCCAGCCTGATTACTATATTGCATAAACTTTGCCTACCCTGACCTCAACTTGGGGCCCTTTAGTGTTTTCCAGACACTGTAATGCATCTGTTAATGCAACTGTGCTTTGCACTGCAGATCACGTCATGCACTCCATCTGTGGCCCCCACCAAACGCATGTTGATGTCCTAGAACATCAATGGATATCACTGGAAAACCCCTCAAGTATTGCATATACTATATCTCAGTAAGTAATGCTGAGAAAACTAAGCGGCATATGTTATCTACACCAAACTCTTTGGTCTCGGTCAAAATACCAGCAAAGATTCAAGTCATTGGAGACTAAAAGAAGATGAAAACTTGAATTCTAAGTAAGAAAAATCTTTTATTAATCACTTAGAAAAAAAACCAAATCTAATTTCACTGCCTTATATATCATACCGGAGCCAGAGATTTAGAAGCTTTGACATAGAGATGTGGGCAACTGATGTGGCATCTTACCAACTAGTATGCTAATGTGCATAATGGCTCCATTGGCACAAACTCCATTGGCACATTCGTCCTAATTTAATTTCCAATACTCTCTTGATCATGGAGAGGCTATTGGAAATGGACTTTAGAAACAAGCAATAAAGAAATGTAAGGGGCTGAATTAATCCTTTAAATGTGTTGTATAAAAAAACTTAAAATATTCTTTTTTACTATATGATGATGTAAAGTAGTTGGTGGGGAATCATGTATGTTAAAAAAGTGAGGGGTACCATGAAGAAAATCAACTTTTTCAACTTTTGATTGTTCATTACCATACATCTATCCCAGGACAAAGTAAATAGAAATACTCACTGGGCTCCAGCATCTACAACAGTATCAACTATGTGTCAAATTATCCAATTAAAGTAACCCTCTGGTCCCAAGACAAAATTCTGTCTAGGACCAAAGGGAACCAGAGTGGCCAAGGACCAGAGTGGTAGGGGTACAGAACAGGTGAGTAGAGTTAGTTTACACCTGTGGCAGCCAGTACGGAAAACAATAAGTACCACCGATATCCTCTTTAAGATGTGGCAGTTGAAAAGGCATGTTCCATTGAGGCGATCTGGAACTTAGGCTGCATTCAGACGAACGTATATTGGCTCAGTTTTCACGCCGAGCCGATATACGTTGTCCTCGTGTGCAGGGAGGGGGGAGGATGGAAGAGCCAGGAGCAGGAACTGAGCTCCCGCCCCCTCTCTGCCTCCTCTCCACCCCTCTGCACTATTTGCAATGAAAGGAGGCGGGACGGGGCGGCGGTAAGTTCCGGAAATTAGCCATGCCCCCATTCCGCCTCTCCCCATTGCAAATAGTGCAGAGGGGCGGAGAGGAGGCAGAGAGGGCGGGAGCTCAGTTCCTGCTCCTGGCTCTTCCATCCTCCCCCCCCCCCCCCCCCCTGCACATGAGGACAACGTATATCGGCTCGGCGTGAAAACCGAGCCGATATACTTTGTGGGAATGCAGCCTAAATCCCAACCTACAGCTGTAAGAATTGTTTACACGCTCAGCTGATTGGATGACCATCCAATAATGTTCTTGCACTAGTCGTGATGATAATACTTACTTAGTTAGTTATCTCGCTTGGACGACGAGGGTCCGTAGCACTGTTCTAGAATGACCACGACCATATAATATGATAATACTACTCCAAACCAAATAGCGTAGAACAGTCAGTTCATCTCTGACCTATACAGGCATCACATTGTATACAACCGCCTATTTCTGCCTACGGTTCCATCAAAACAATGTTACATTTTACAATCTTGTGCCAGAAAAAAAGTAAACAGAATTTTATTTGTTTCCTTCTAATGTGGCAGCGAAGTCTCTAGATATTGAATTCCTTCTAGAGGAACAAAACCGTTCACGCTGGTGAGGTAAGCTATACGCCAGCTTCCTGTTTTATTTATAGTTCTAAATACACAGAAATGTATATCCTTCCTATTAAATGAAAGCCGATCACGTTATGGACTTCCTTTCAAATCCTCCTAACATCTTGATATATAATTACTGTATTGGTCGCACATTAGGAACATATTCTAGAAGCCCAAAGGCCCCACAAAGAATAGATTCTATCATAAAATGGAAATGCAGACAGACTTCTTTGGACGATTCGAACCCAGACTTTTAAGTGTATATGATTGCGGTGTAGCCTGGCATTTTAGAAAGGGCACTAGTTTGTTAAGTGGAACTATTGATTTGTGATAAAACAAGTAGACGCTGTGGGATGCTGGTTACATTATGTTCTACACATAAAAGTACTATACTAAATAATTTTTTTTTTTGCTTTATGTTATCATGTGAAGAAAGACAATGTCACATTGTAATCTTTATATACAGTATATATATGAATATATTTCTGCTGTTTTTGGCCTTAGTCACACGGGCGTTTTTTCACGCGATTTGCGCATCGCATGACGGATGCGCATGCGCAAATCGCGTGACCGGCGCCGAAAAATCGGCCGAAAATCTGCTCCTAGCCGCGTTTCATTAGAAACGGGCCGGAGCTGTCCAGCGCATTGCATTCAATGGAGCCGGCAATACAGCCGGCTCCATTGAATGCAAGCGCTGCGGGCGAGTTAGGGATGAATTGTCGGGAAGGGGTTAAATATATAACCCCTTTCCTGCAATGCATCCTGAAAAGTGAAAAAATAAAAAAAATGTATGTACTTACCTGCTCCTGGCAGCCGGAGATCCCCGCGGCCGTCCTGCAGTGGGTGTGAAGGGGGTGTGACTCAGGCTTGCCCCTGATTGGCTCAGCGCTGAGCCAATCAGAGGCAAGTCTCAGTCACACCCATTCATAAATTCATGAATGGGTGTGACTGAGATCAGCCTCTGATTGGCTCAGGCTGAGCCAATCAGGGGCAAGCCTGAGTCACACCCCCTTCACACCCACTGCAGGACGGCCGTGGGGATCTCAGGCTGCCGGGAGCAGGTGAGTACATCCTTTTTTTTTATTTTTTCACTTTTCAGGATGCATTGCAGGGAAGGGGTTATATATTTAACCCCTTCCCGACAATTCATCCCGCGCACGCCGGCAGCCCATTGCTTTCAATGGAGTCGGCTGTATTGCCGCTCCATTGAATTCAATGGGCAAACATCGTTCTTCTCTGCTACAGCTGTTCCAGCTGTGGCAGAGAAGAATGATTTGTCTTCTATATGTTCTCAATGGGGTCGGCGCTGCTGCCGCCGGCCCCGTTGAGCGCATATAGAGAAGAGAACAGGAATCGCAGATCGCAGATAGGTGCGATCTGCGATTTCTGTTCTCTAATTTATCGGACGAGCGCATAAAAAGCGCTCATGTGTCCGATACCATTGCAAAGCAATGGTTTTAAAAAATCGACGGACGCATGCGCATGCGCAAATCGCGGCAATAAACGCCCGTGTGACTGAGCCCTAAGTCTGGTCTTCTATGCACGGCCAGATGACTGGACCAATTTGACCCACATTTGCTACGTAGGTAAGCTATGCACTTTAGAAGGCTTTAGACAAGGTTTCAGCTCTCTAGGACCTACCATTCTCTACATATTTTCAAAAAAATCAGAATACAAACACAACGGCCAAGCGCTAACGGCCAACTGGACTCATCTGCATCAACTTTGCTACATAGGTAAAACAGGCACTTCAGAAAGTTCATAAAAATCCCTAAAACTGAAATTGAATACTGTCTAAGAGCCCTGAAACAACAGTGGTGATGGTTCAATGGATGTGGCTCAGGGGTTAAAACTGTGCTAGGGTCCCAAATTCAAATCTGACCATGCAGATGCTTTCCTTGTCAGATTTGAACCTAACCACTGAACCACTATGCTGCTTCTTCCTTCTCCAGATGAAGAGAAGAACAAGAAGAAACACAGAAAATAATATGCACACTGCATAGAATCATAGAATGGTAGAGTTGGAAGCGAACTCCATGGTCATCTGGTCCAACCCCCTGCTCAATGCAGGATTCACTAAATCATCCCAGTCAGATATTTGTCCAGCCTTCGTTTGAACACTTCCATTGAAGAGAATTCACCACCTCCCGTGGCAACCTGTTCCACTTATTCATCACTCTCACTGTCTAATATCTGATCTGTGTCTCTTCCCTTTCGGTTTTATCCTATTGCTTCTAGTCCTTCCTTGTGCAAATGAGAATAGGGCTGATCCCTCTGTACTGTGACAGCCCTTCAGATATTTGTAGATAGCTATTAAGTCTCCTCTCAGCCTTCTTTTTTGCAAGCCATGCAGATATTCTCCTTTGTCAGATTTGACCCTAGGATTCCAGCACTGCAGTGCTAACCACTGAGCCACATCTAGAAGCTTAACTCAAAGCTTCTGGTCCCCAATAGAAAACATGTAACAGGGCCCCCGGTTTTAATGCTTTTTTCATAGTACTGCACTCCTTATAAGAATAAGAGAGGCCTGATGGGCCCCTAAGGCTCCTGGACCCGGGTGCAACCGCATCCCCTACAGTTACGCCCCTTGCCACATCCATTGAAGGACCTCAACTACTATTACTTGAGGCCCTGAGGTTCCTATTCTTGCATAGCCAAAATTTTAGCACATTTGTGAGATCCACTTCTAGCGGTGAATGATGGTGTCCAGCTGTGATGTCACCACGCGATTATGGAATGCACGTTGTACTCCTAGATCCTGCACTGTTTCTTTTGGAACGCATGTTTCGCTCCTTTGTGGAATGTCCTACATCATCCCCTAGGCACTTTCCAACATACGCCCATCCCACGGGTGACGTCACGTCTGCAGATACCGGCATCCAAAGCGGAATGGGAGAACACTGACAAGTAAGTCTATCTAATTATTCTGTACTTATGTGTCTATATATCGCAGAGATCTCGTATCCTGTTAAGCTTGAGAAAGGCGCTTTAAAGCACTGAAACGCGTTGCATGTTACTTTATTTATTCAATCTATATTCTGAATGACCTGACCACATCCCGATCCACTGAACGCGGAGACCGTTTGGTTTTTTTTCCCTTTGGAATTTATATATGCATGCTCTCTTAACATGAGTGGGCTGATTTCTCCTGGACGACTCTCCAGACCACCCTAGATTGAATTGGGACATGACCAAGACTACAATTTATTCTGCTGACGGGTGGCCCTGATGACTTTGGGCACCAAGTGAGTCCCATTCATTTCTATTCATATGAATGATAAAGCTATCAGCTGTTGCCTTGGCCATAGGCGTTGTTCATTTGTTACTTTAAGCAGATCTAACCTTTCATCTGAACTTGCATATATCTATCTTTATAACTATTTGTACATGATTTAACATACCACATGAAAAGTAGAATTTACCAATCAAACAGCATTAAACCACTTATAATCCTTTTAGGATAAATGCTCTAAACTAAAACAATATAAAGGAACATTGATGCCGAGAAATCAAGACACAAATACGTTTCCTTCTTCCTACCTTCATTTGAAAACCCCCTCTGTCTTCAAAGGCACTTATGAATAATGAAAATTAAATAATTAATTCCTAGGATTGCATATGCCAATCTGAAAAGCGTTTTCTATTTCAATGTTTCATTTTTGAGAAGCTCTGATCAAAAGCACTCATCAGTCATGTTAGTGGCATTTGTATCCACTCTAAACAAACTGTATTTGCATCTGAATGTTGTTCATTGAAATGAGATACACAATGCCAGCCAAAGCCCAAACTAAAAGGCATTTCATGCCATTTAAATTAAAGACTGAATCAATGGTAAAAGGTCTGTTCTCTGTGCAGTAATTAGACACATCGTAAGTAAGAAACATTCCTTTTTTTTTTCATTAGAATAGGCTCACCAGTTATTGAGAATTTCAACATGATATAATAATAATGTGTCATCTGTCAATGAACATCAGTAAACCTTGAGTCGGACATACTGTAGGTCAGTAAAAGACCCTGGACTGTAAATAACTGGTTATTTGCTGGCGTATTTTGTATATTTTTTACTTTTTTTTTTAAAGGATTGTGGCAAAAACCTAAAGTAATACCCTATCTGCAAGATGGGGCATAACCTTATGATCGTTTGGGGGTTGACTATTTAAACATTCACTTATCCCAACAACAGTGGTACCAACAGTCCCTGCATGACTAGAGCTGGGGACATGCATACATGCTCCACGCTCCATTCATTTCAATGATGGGCCTGAGGATTACCAAGCACTCACACTCTGCAATTTCCGACACTGTAATTGAATTGAGCATGGCGCACATCCGCGTCCTCCATTCTATTCATGCAGGGACCATCAGAGCCCCTGTTCTTGGGATCAGTGACGTTGGACCCCATTGAACATAATGTTTTCCTGTGAATAGGTGATAACTTTAGATTTTGGTACAACTCTACTAATCAACTTGATTGATTCAGTGTTCAAACTCATTCTACCATTGTTCTTTGTATCATCTGCATAGCTCAGATTGTTGATTTGTCTTCAACCGATCTTGACTTCAGTGTTGGATTCATCTAAATTGCATTGTCTCAAGATTGCTTCTGTATACAGTTTGAACAATGCAGGAGATAAGATGCAGCCTTGGCTTATGCCTTTCCTGATTTTGAACCATTCCATGTTACCATTGCGGGTCCTGAATGTAGCCACTTGGTTAGCATATAATGACTGCATGAGTTGCGCCAGGTGTATTGGGAGTCCTATTTGTCTTAGGTCATGCTAAAGCTTGTCATGTTCATTGTAATTACAGGCTATGCTGTAATTAATAAAGCATATGTATACCTCCTTCTGGCATTCCCAAGTCTATTCAGTAATCCATCAGAGATTTGCAATATGGTCTCTTGTTCCTGAGCTTGTGCATCAGCGAGTTCCTGTTCCACTATTGCCATCATGCGTTTTTGTATAATCTTCAGTAGCATTTTGCTTGCATGCGATATTAGGGCTATCAGGCTGTAGTTTTAGCATTCTCTTGGGTCTCTTTTTTGGGGGGGAAGCTGCACAAAAACTGTCCTTGGCAATCTTTTGTCCACAATTTGGTTTCCCAAATCTTGCTTCAGAGAGCTGTTACTGTCTGGATTGGCAGGGGTTTGAGCAGGTCAGCAGGTAGGTAATTGATTCCAGGGGCTTACCGATTTGGTAGCTTATTCAGTGCCCACTCAACCTCATTCTTCAGGATATTAGGTTCTAATTCTGTAAGTTCTGCTTATTGCTGATCGTTTCCACAATCATTTATGTACATTTTTGCATGGAATATTTCAATTTGCTTTTAATTTCCTCTCCTAGTTCGTTTGACTATTTTTCAAAGGTATTACATTTATTCCCATCTCTAGTCCAGCCTAGCAAGTAGTGAACAGGGAACTTTTCAAAAGTTCAGTTTAGTTGTTTCGCCAAATTTGTGCAAAAAACTTGGTTGGTCCTAAGGAGAAGTAGGAAGAAAAAGGGATGGAAGAGGAAGAGGAAAGTTTGAACCAACACAGGATTCAACTCTTTCGGTTTGCTAAACACTAACTGCAAAGTTTCAAAAGTAAAACTTGAAAAAACACTAAACCAATCAGTATAATTGACAGACCACTGAAATCAGCATGCCTATCACTATACCTTGCTTTCCGCAGCCCGGGAAGCCGAGTCTTTTTTTGACCATTCAATGCCCTACATACAAATTTTAAAAAAGGGAGTGTGTGGGTATATAGGTCATATAGTATGTATTAAGCAATAGCGGTCTGAAACAAATTAAGCATTTGTAATAAATATAGCAAGCATTCTTGTCCTTGAGTGAACGTTCCATTCTCTCCCCTCTGCAAGCTTCTTATCAGCTCTGGTCTACAGTAAGTAGATAAAGATAGTCATAAAATATTTAGGTTTTATTATTTTTTAAAACCAGACAGATCATTAGCGCAGTCCTTGTATTTTCTTTTTATTTTTAATCTCCCCTAATAATGACTAGGTAGCTTTAAATTTGCATTCATTTCAGATCCGCTTCTAATGAATTTCTCAGTCAATTGCATATAACTTTCATTAGGCTGCATACTATGTTTTATTAATTGCAGTTCTTCACAAATGTAATTAAAATCAATAAAATCCTGCTATTTCATGCTTTGTCCAGTGCCGGGTAATGTCTTCAGTGCTGGAATTACATCAAATAGACAAAAAGTTTTAACGAGCGAAAAAGAGTTGTCTGCATAGACTTAAACTTTTGAGTTACTAATTCAAAAATTTATTTTAGTTAATGTTCTATGAGATCGATATGAAATACATGTTTTGGGTTATATCTAGAGATGAGCGAGTATACTCGCTAAGGCACATTACTCGAGCGAGTAGTGCCTTAGCCGAGTATCACCCCGCTCGTCTTTAAAGATTCGGGGGCCGGCGCGGGGGCGGAGAGCGGCGGGGGAGAGTGGGGAGGAGCGGAGGGGAGATCTCTCTCTCCCTCTCCCCCCCTCCGCTCCCCCCTGCTCCCCGCCGCAACTCACCTGTCACCCGCACCGGTCCCCGAATCTTTAGAGACGAGCGGGGAGATACTCGGCTAAGGCACTACTCGCTCGAGTAATGTGCCTTAGCGAGTCTACTCGCTCATCTGTAGTTATAACATATTAGAAATGGATATCTAGCAAATACTTTTTTCCAAACTCCAATATCGATCTTAGAAGTAAATTGGACCTCATGATATGAGAAGTATTATTTTTTAACATACTGATTTTTTGTTAGTTTTTCAGAATAACACATATAAATAATTACATAGTCAAAATCAATCTACGAGATAACAATCATCATAGTTAGGCCCCCTGTCCACAGGCGTTGTGGTATCCCGCGGCGGAGATCCGCCGTGGGAGCCGCCACCCAGGAGCAGGAGCCGCAGACGGATCTCCGCTGTCAGCCTAATCTGATAGATAGGCTGACCGTGGAGAATCGCGGCCATTCGCAGCATGCTGGCCGCGAGCAGAGAATCGCAATGATTCTCTGCTCGTGGACACGGGGACGGTGCTTTCCATAGTAACGCTATGGAAAGCTTCAGACGGCGTGATTCGCCAGCGATTTACCGCCAGCGAAATCACAGCCATGGCCTTAGTGTTAAAGGGGTTGTCCCGCGATAGCAAGTGGGGTTATCCAGCCTCCTGATTGGCTGGAATCGGCACACGTGACGGGGCGGAGCTACGCGATGACGCGTACAAGGGGACGGAGCCAGAACGCCGCTGCTGCCAGACCGAGCCGAAGGGAAAAGACCCATCTGCGCAAGCGCGTCTAATCGGGCGATTAGACGCTGAAATTAGACGGCACCATGGCGACGGGGACGCCAGCAACGGAGCAGGAAAGTGAATAACTTCTGTATGGCTCATATTTAATGCACAATGTATATTACAAAGTGCATTAATATGGCCATACAGAAGTGTATAACCCCACTTGCTGCCGCGGGACAACCCCTTTAAGCAAACCAAACCAGTTGAATTTTGCTAAAAGTGTGGTTCAGAGCAAATCTGGTTCAACCCAGCTGAACCTACTAGAAGAAGGTGGTGTTCCTGTGGCTCAGTGGTTACCTCTGGGGTCCTAGATTTAAATGTGACCAAGGACATCTGCATGGAGTTTGTATGTTCTCCTTGTCGTGCATAATATTCACTTTCATTTATATAGCACATACATATTACACAACCCTTTACATTGCCTGATATTGAACCCCACTGGGGCTCAAAATCTATATTTGCCTTTTAGTATGTTTTTGGAGTGTGGAAGGAAACCCACACAAATACAAAAAGAACTTTCAAACTCCATTCAGATGTTTTTGGTCAGATTGAAACCTAGGACCTCAGCGCTTCAAGGCAACGGTACTAACCACTGAAAGAGATGGAAGAGGGGAAAGTATAGGAGGAGTTGTTTTACAACCAACTTTTCAAAAGTTCACTCAACAATATTTGTAGTAAAAATAACTTTGAGTTTGCTCTGACACAGTCCATGAGGCGATAAGTGCATTATACAAGAGGAAAATACAGTGCTTGGTTCCATTGGCGGGGGATAATGGAAGAGTGGATGGAGGGTTATCATAGAATGGTAGAGTTGGAAGGGACCTCCAGCGTCATCAGGTCCAACCCCCTGCCTAATGCAGGATTTACTAAATCAACACAGACAGATATTTGTCCAGCCTTTCTTTGAACACTTCCATTGAAGGAGAACTCACCACCTCCTGTGGTAACCTGTTCCACTCATTGATCAACCTCACCATCAGAAAGTTTTTCTAATATCTAATCTGTGTCTCCTCCCTTTCAGTTTCATCCCATTGCTTCTAGTCTTTCCTTGTGCAAATGAGAATAGGGCTGATCCCTCTGCAGTGTGACAGCCCTTCAGATATTTGTAGACAGCTATTAAGTCTCCTCTCAGCCTTCTTTTTTCCAAGCTAAACATTCCCAGATCCTTTAACCGTTCCTCACAGTACATAACTGTAACTCTTCTCTGAACTTGCTCCAGTTTGTCTATGTCTTTTTTAAAGTGGGGTGCCCAGAACTGGACACAACTGGGTTAGGGAACAGTATTGTAGAAAATACATACAGTTTGGTTCCACATGCTGCTGAACATACAGAACATTTTATAATACCATAGGAACAAGAAGTATGACAATTATGGATATGCTTGCCATGTAACTCGTATATTCAGAAGGATGGGAAGTTTATGAAAGTGACTACATTTCATGATCTCCAGAATCCATTCATTTAGAATAGGCTTGGTGAAATTTGCCGATGTTGCAACGTTTATCGGCCATCTAATGTTCCACAAAACTGTTATATTGTATGACAGAAATAATTTCAGTAATATGTAGAACTTTTGTGTCTCTCTGAATTCTTTCTATAAAAGAACTATTTACAGTTATAATGTGATATACGTGGTAGCCATCGTGAAACAGAGACTTTCCAGGCCTGGAGAGAGTAGGGCTGTAGCCAGAGATCAGTGCTATCACACATTCTATAATCTTTTGAATTGGTTGTTTAATTTGGTTCGAGAAAGTATAAATATTAATGCAGTACCACTATATGTGCACAACTTATGCTATGGTAGGTCTTCTGCGGGTGCAGTTTTGGTGGACTAGCCTACACTCCCAATGCACACAAATGGGCCATAGGTACCCTTGATTCTTTTGCCAGGTCATTTTTTTTTCCTTCTTGTATCACTTTTGGTAGGTACTCACTAGAGACGAGCGAGCATACTCGCTAGGGCTAACTACTCGAGCAAGTAGTGCCTTAGCCGAGTATCTCCCCGCTCGTCTCTGAAGATTCGGGGGCCGGCGCCAGTGGCAGGTGAGTTGCGTCGGGGAGCAGGGGGGAACGGGGGGGAGAGAGGGAGAGATCTCCCCTCCATTCCTCCCCGCTCTCCCCCGCCACTCCCTGCCCCCGCCGGCCCCCGAATCTTTACAGACGAGCGGGGAGATACTCGGCTAAGGCACTACTCTCTCGAGTAATGTGCCTTAGCGAGTATACTCGCTCATCTCTAGTACTCACCACTACATGTCAGGAACACCCCAACAAGACCTACCATTCTGGATACTCTGTCATAGTCACTCAAATCCTTATACTTGTCCATTTTTCCTGTTTCCACACATGAATCTCACAAATTGACTGATCACTTGTTGCCTAATGTTCTATATCCCTCCTGACAAGTGCCATTGTCACCAGATAATCTGTACTATTCAACTAGTTTCAATGTTATGGCTGATCGGCGTCTATCTTTATGTAACCTAAATGGCTACATTGTAACACAGAATCCTGGGATAATGTGCCTGTAATTTGTTTATGCATGTCAGGCGCTTTCAATAATTCAATACTTTGGTCCAGAAAAGCATTTCTGCTTGTGGAAATGTTGTGACCTATTTAAGAAATGGCAGTTTGCTTTGACTCCTTTCCCTATTATCAGTGTTGGATAATTGTTTGTTTATGTAGCTCCAGTAGAGTCATTCTTCAGTATGAAGTCCTTAAATTCTTTGCTATGACTGCAGACTTATAATTACAACCATGTTTTCCTTTGCCAGCTGCTAGTAACTGGTGCGTATTTCTGAGAAATTAATAAGATGATCCGAGTTTACAAATATTTAATCTAAAGGTTATCAGTGGTATTCTAAGTAGAGATGAGCGAACACCAAAATGTTCGGGTGTTCGTTATTCGGAACGAACTTCCCGCGATGCTCGAGGGTTCGTTTCGAACAACGAACCCCATTGAAGTCAATGGGTGACCCGAGCATTTTTGTATTTCGCCGATGCTCGCTAAGGTTTTCATGTGTGAAAATCTGGGCAATTCAAGAAAGTGATGGGAATGAAACAGTGACGGATAGGGCAGGCGAGGGGCTACATGGTGGGCTGCATCTCAAGTTCACAGGTCCCACTATTAAGCCACAATAGCGGCAAGAGTGCCCCCCCCCCCCCACTGTCAGCATAAAGATCGTCCTCCTCTGGCACAGCTGTAACAGCTGTAGCAGAGAAGAACGATGTTTGCCCATTGAATTCAATGGAGCGGCAATACAGCATGTTCCACTGAATGCAATGGGCTGCCCGCGATCGCAGGATGAATGGTCGGAAAGGGGTTAAATATATAACCCCTTTCCTGCAATTCATCCAGAAATGTGTTACACTAAAAATATATACCGGCGTATAAGGCGACCGGGCGTATAAGACGACCCCCCAACTGTCACCTTATACGCCGGCAATACAGTGGAGCAAAGAATAAAAAGCATTACTTACGTTTTTAGATGATCTGTGGCGCTCCTGCAGGCTGTCACTCCCTCCTAATCCACGGCAGACAAGCTTTCTCTATGAAAGGCTTTAAATCCCTGCCTCCAGAAAGACACGTGCCTTCAGCCAATCACAGCCAATGACAATGATGTCATTGAATGGCTGTGATTGGCTGTGTTTCTGGAGGCAGGGATTTAAAGCCTTTCATAGAGAAAGCTTGTCTGCCGTGGACCAGGAGGGAGTGACAGCCTGCAGGAGCGCCGCAGATCATCTAAAAACGTAAGTAATGATTTTTATTCTTTGCTCCACTGTATTACCGGCGTATAAGGTGACAGTTGGGGGGTCGTCTTATACGCCCCGTCGCCTTATACGCCGGTATATATTTTTAGTGTAACACATTTCTGGATGAATTGCAGGAAAGGGGTTATATATTTAACCCCTTTCCGACCATTCATCCTGCGATCGCCGGCAGCCCATTGCATTCAGTGGAACATGCTGTATTGCCGCTCCATTGAATTCAATGGGCAAACATCGTTCTTCTCTGCTACAGCTGTTACAGCTGTGCCAGAGAAGAAGGATTTGTCTTCTATATGTTCTCAATGGGGTCAGCGCTGCTGCCGCTGGCCCCATTGAGCGCATATAGAATGCATCCATAGCGAACCGCGGGAGGGGCAGACTTTTATATCAGGCGGACACCTTATCTCCCCAGCCACTCACAGCAGGGGGGTGGTATAGGGCTTAAACGTTGCAGGGGGAAGTTGTAATGCCTTCCCTGTCTTTATATTGGCCAAAAAAAAGCGCTAACGTCTCAGGGAAGAAAGTTAAAGTAACCCGGACACCGCATGGTGTTCGTTACGGATAACGAACATACCGAACACCCTAATATTCGCACGGATATCAAGCTCGGAAGAACACGTTCGCTCATCTCTAATTCTAAGGCTTCGAATAGGTGTGCAAAAAGATGGCCCCATGCGTGTGAAAAAGATCGCATGAACGGGTGAGTGGTGCGTGTTTTCCAGCTCCCATGAGAGTCTATGGAAAGCATGCTCCAAGGATAGGACAGGTCCTATCTTTGGGCGCACCATGGTCCTTAGATGCGAGTTGCGCTCGCATGTCTTATCTTTGGCAGGTGCAAATATGTAGCAACCTATTAGTTCTTTTAGAAGTGCTGTTTTCATACGCCTATTCGTGTGTGAAAAAAACGCATGTGTGACCGACCGGGAAAATAATCACCCATATTTATTTTTTTAATAGAAAACCAGAGAGAGAAACATTTTTCATTATTCTAATCTGTTTTTAAGTTTTTAAAATAATCTCTTTTTATACATTTTCCGTAGAAAAAAACATTACATCATCCATACATCTAGATGAAATCTTTAAGTATATAAATGAGTCACGCAGGACTCTATCACTTATATAGCATATAATGAAGAAAAGGATGAAGCAGTTAAATGAAGCCATATATATAATTCCTATGACAAATATATCTACTCTCCTATTGCGGACCCGAAGGTCTGAACCTTAAAGGGGGGCCCAATGTCAGTTACACATATCAAGGAGGTGTTAAGGCCTTAAGAGAAGGAAAGAAAGATAATTGAGAATAACAGTTAACAGAGACAAGAACATCAAAGAGGTGACAGAAACAGTTGAGACTATCCCCTGGTTAGAATATAGATCAGGGAATTCTAAGCATTACTAGGATGATTCAGAGTAGTGGATTCATGGTTTCCAGATTGCAAAAAAAAACCTCTCCTGTTCCCTGTTTCCCAACTCCACAACCTATATATTTGTGAAGCCCTATCTCCCCATTGGTCTAAGGTGGAAGTCGATTTTTCTCTCTACATGAGAGGGAGTTAGTTAAGCAGCTGTCAGCAGGAAAGTTGGAAGGCGTTTCTAAGATGGTGAGAATTGTGGAGAGGATTTCCATAAAAGAACCTCTTCTGGGGCGAAGTCATACGTGGCTTTGCAGATTTTATTTATTTGGTCAGTGATTTGTTTCAAAAAGGGTTTTATAGCTGGGCATTGCCACCCGATGTGTAATAGGGAGCCTCTGTCAGTGTCACATCTCCAGCAGGTGTTGGTCGGTGACAGATTGGCTTTGAATAGGGAGTCAGGTGTTTTGTACCATCTGGTGAGAATTTTGAAAGAATTCTGTTGAATTCTGGACACACCTGGAGAAAGCATGTGAGCTATAGAAAACCCTGTGAACCTCTTTCTCGTTTAGAGAGATTTTTAGTTCTCTTTCCCATTGCCTAACGAACCAAGGTTTCTCTGAGGTCTGTTTGAGTAATAGGCCTTTGTATAAGAGAGTTGTATTTTTCTTTGGAAGTGCAGAAAAAGTTAGATAGACCTCAAACCAGAGAGGGTCTCCTAATCTGTTACTGAAAATTGTTTGAAATCTCTTAATAGAGTTGAATACATATAGGGTCTCAATAAAATTAAGTGACTTATCTGGTAGTAAGATTTTAATTTTGAGATGGTTTGGTGAGGCGGCTATTTTTCAAAATGTCAAAGATAGCCATGGAACTAAGGTGTGTCCAGGCCCCTGATATCTCCATCGGTTTATTGGCTAATATACCTGGGAATAGCGAGGCTGGAATCATTGGAGCCAGTTTTGCCTGGGGTTCTGTAGCGGGGCGGAGAGAGCGAGCTACCCTAATAGTACCCTTTGTGGTTGGGCTGACAGTTGAAAATGTAGTAGTAAGTGGGCCATCCAACCAGAGGATATATTGGTCTTTGGATTGTAAGGCTGCTTTTTCGAGACCCTATCGGGTGGGTTCGTGGTTGAGTTAGACAATGATAACCATCTGACTAGATGTATGGCTTTGTAATAGAGTAGGATATTTGTGAGGTTGAAGCCCCCTTGCACCCTTTTCTGGGTTAGTTTTTTTATTTTTTGATTGTGGCACTTTTTACTCTGTGGACTATACATGACTATGAGGGCGGCCATGTTGCCTGACCTACAGTTAACAACATTTAGAGAAACGCTTTATGGCTGAACCAATGAGTGAGTGAGTTATAGTAAACAAGATGAGAATGGATCAGGGCAACAATAAGAGTTTTTTCTGTTACTACAGTAAGAAAAGAGATGCAGATGACATGAGTGTGTACTGTTATATACCACAATATACCAGTGGATCAGCAATTATTACCTGTAGTATGTCATGTCTGGTGCGAATATTTAGAATGAGGAGAGGTAACAAGTTTTGGGTCCAAACATGGAGTCAAACCGGTGGACAGAAATTCTGGACTAAGAGGGCTATATTGATATGCAATGGAGAATTGAAAAAGTGGCAACCTATTTTGCCAAAACCGGATCTGTCCCTCAAGCTGAACAGCTCCTTCGAAAAGGGGGACCCCACTGTAGAAGTGAAGCCGTAAACCAGTCCGAGGTACACTGGCAACACTTAGAACTAAATCAAGGAAACATTGTAGAACAAAGCTTTGGAGCTTTGAACACTAACGATACCTTTACATGGGGCGATTATTCCCAAAATATCACATGCGGCCACAGACAGGTCACTGAAATCACTTACTTGTCAGACTCGCTTGGAGTTTAGCAGATCAGCCCACATAAACAGGCAGTCGTTCAACAATGAATGACTGCCTGTTTACTGTGAATGGAGGCGGGTGGACCGGAATGATCTTCGGTCCGCTCCACCACCATTCACAGAGTGACTCTCACTCCTGTGTAAAGCACAGAAGCGATAGTCGAGTGGTGATCCGTGGAATGGTGGACGGCTGTACCTTTAGTCCCTAAGCAAACTGGCATCATGTGATGGTCAGTACACTGGAAGTATAACCAGCACACCTTTTACCAAAGGGTCAGTGTAAACACCAGTCAGCCTATCAGTGCTGGCACCAGAGGGAAATGTTACTCCCTTGGTGTGCAGCACAGAATGACACCATGCATGCACCACCCAGCACATCACATGGCCCAAGGCGTCCATGCTGATGTCACCCTGGACCTCTCACCAGGAAGTTATGAAGCTGTTGGCGCTGTGACATAGGCAGTCAAATCAAAAAGTGTGAGTATTTTTATTTTTAACTGCAATCAAAAACTAAAAGAGAAAAAAAGAAAAGAATGCCAAATTTCATAAAACATTATACAGTCATCATGGTGAGAGAAAATGGAAAATATCTTCCTCCGTTATAGACGTTCAATACCGACATTCATTTCTTTCATTATTAAAAATACCGTTGTTGCTTTAACTTTCTGTCTCTTTTTTTTTTCTTCAAGCTCATTCCATACAAATGGGGCCAGAGAGGTGAAGGATTTAATCCTGAAGTGAGTGCCAGGTAGTGATGAAAGCTTCTTAGTAGACGAGCATAAACTCTGACTTGGCTGATATTGTTTAATTAAAGATTGAAGATAAGAGGAAACAGTATCTATTGCAGGAGTTATGAAGTCAAAATCAACAGACCATGCTCCCATGGGAACCCGCATTTGCATAAATAGTTACATTAATGGCTTATAACATATAATTATATGTGGTCTGTATGAGCTAAAAACTTCACATTACAGTTTTTGATCTTCGGCTGAAGAATATTATGAGAAGCACATTTGCTGCTTTAATGTGCCCCCGGTGTCCTAAGCGAATTTTTATTACTTAATGAAAAGCTTTAAAATATGTAGGCCACTTTTTTTTATCATATGACATATGTTTTAAAAATGGCAAATTAGTATCCGAGCCGGTTGCAATCTTTTTCAGTTTATTAAAATGCAAGTATATGATTATCATAAAGAGTTGCTGCTCCAACTTAGCTCTAGTTGACCTTACCCTTTTTTCTATGGGTGAACTAAACTTGTTCAGTGGATCCGGTCACTACAAATGCTACAAAATGTAGGGAAACGGGCCAATGGCATGTCTTTAAAAAGGCAAATTATAAGCAAAGCCAGTTGTAATGTTTGTAAGTTTTCTTAAATGCAAGTATATGTATGTTATAGAGTTGCAGGAGTGGGAGGCTTGGCCCTGTTGGCCTTACCCACTTTTCATATGGATGAACTAAACTTGCAAATTCTAAGCAAAACCAGTTGTAATTTTTATAAATGTGCTTAAATGCAAGTATATATACTTATTATAAAGAGTTGAAGGAGATGGAATGGAAAGCTTAGCTCTAGCTGGCCTTAGCCCCTTTTCCTATGGCTGAAGTATGCCTGTTCAATGCTCTCTACTAGAGATGAGCGAGCATACTCGCTAAGGGCAATTACTCGATCAAGCATCGCCCTTAGCGAGTACCTGCCCGCTCGGAAGAAAAGATTCGGCTGCCGGCAGCGGGCGGGGAGCTGCGGGGGAGAGCGGGGAGGAACGGAGGGGAGATCTCTCTTTCCCTCTCTCTCCCGACCGCTCCCCCCTGCTCACCGCCGCAACTCACCTGTCACCCGCGCCGGCAGCCGAACCTTTTCTTCCGAGCGGGGAGATACTCGCTAAGGACAATGCTCGCTCGAGCAATTGTCCTTAGCGAGTATGCTCGCTCATCTCTACTCTCTACACATGCTACAAAAGGTAGGCAAATCTTTCCTCCAACTTGGAACTAGAATCAGGAGGACAAACAAGCAGATGGACTTCCTTTCCCAGGATAGGACATAGTCCTATTGCAGAAATCAACACCAGAGACCCATGTTGTTTTTTGGTCTCAATATGCCCTTAACAAAACATCGCAGATTTACAATCAATTGACTAATAAACTTCCACCACTTATTCATGAAAATGAAAGACACATTAGAATCCAGAGAGTATTTTATGGGACAGGTCAATATAGAAATACTATTAGAGATGAGCGAACGTGCTCGGCCCCGCCCCTTTTTCGCCCGAGTACCGCGATTTTCGAGTACTTCCGTACTCGGGCGAAAAAATTCGGGGGGCGCCGTGGCGGCGCGGGGGGTTGCGGCGGGGAGTGGGGGGGAGAGGGAGAGAGAGAAGGCTCCCCCCTGTTCCCCGCTGCTCCCCCCCGCACCGCCGCGCCTCTCCCCGCCCCCCGGCGCCCCCCGAATCTTTACGCGCGAGTACTGAAGTACTCGAAAATGGCGGTACTCTGGTGCGTAAGTACTCATTACGAGTATGTTCACTCATCTCTAAATACTATTGATAATTCAGTAGAAACTGTTCATGCGCATATCATACAAGCCAGTGACATCTTGAAAGGTTATAGTGTTACTCTTCTCTCTTTGCTCATTTACTACTTTTCATGTACAAGGCATCTATGCATGCAGTATACAGAGAATGCTGTTCAGAGCATGCCGGGACTTCCATCTAATTTGCAGCAACTACAAGACGCTTCCTGTCCATATGGGCCAATATTCCTTCAGAACAATTTCAACACCAAGTGCAATCTATGCCGGGGTGAATTGCTGCAGTAGTGAAGGCCAGAGAAGGTCCAATGCGCTACTAGATGAGGGTCAGTAAAAAAGTGGCCATTCAGTGTAGGTTCCTAATATATTGATGCTATTTCCTGTACGTCAACACATGAACTAAAAATATGAAGATTTTAATCTACAGATGTATCGAAGTTTAATCTGATACTTAGGACGAAGTGCGTGTAAAATACTCGCACCTGCAAAAGATAGGACAGCTGTGCGCCAGAAAGGTCCGTGCTGCGAATAAAATATCCCCACAGGGGAGTCCCCTCATCCCTGAACACTGTGATAGCACTGTCACAGTGTTCAGTGACAAGGGGACTCCCCATGGGGAAGAAGGAAACCCCTGCCACAGATGTGACTGCTGTGGCTGAGGATCGCAATCTTCTCCCATTGCTTTCAATGGGGCTGGTGCTGCAGCCGCTCCCTTGGAAACCAATGGGATGTAGGCAACCTCTGCAGTGATTTTCAGGGAAGGGCTTGAAATATAAGCCCTTCCCTAAAAATCATCACTTACTGGTGTAAAAAAAAAAAATACATCACCTGTCCCCCGCTGCCGGGGCTCCAGCGCGTCTTGTCGCTTGGCAGTGTTCTGAAGCTCTTTCAGCAGGCGGGGATTTAAAAATCCCTGTCTTCTGAAAGCGCTGGGGCTAGCTGGCTGAGCGCTCAGCCAATCACAGGCAGCGCCCAGCCATTCATTGAAAGTATTTTGCGCTGTAAAAGACAGATATCTAAACACTACATAGGGAACCAATGATTCTATCAGACGCGCTTTTTTTGCGCGCAAGAAAACGCTCCTCTGACTTCGCCCTTACGGTGCAAAATAAACTTTGGTACAGAACTTTTTCTTCCCTTTTCAATGGCTCTTATTTCAACAAGTTATCAGCGTTAGCTTATATTTTGCTACATTTCTAATTATACTAGAACCTAAAGCTCTAGTGTTTTAAAGCAAAATGGCTGGCCTTATAGAGACCATATTTTAGTAATTCAGGTACATGTTGGCAAACAACACCACCACCACAGAGGCAATCATTACAATCAATAGTTTTTTCACTATAGACTGCATGACAACAGCTACAATGGTGCAACTGGCACCACAGTGCAGATCATATATAGGTGAAAGCAAAGGAAGATTAATAATCTCTGAATGTCAACAACTTCAGTAATGTGAAGTCTCTATATATCACCAAGTCACTAATCATACAGTATATGTCAGGTGGCTTTGAGGATACTCTCCAGTTTGTCTATGCTACCACAGCACTGCACTCTACAGACCCTGGATCTTCCCTAAAACCACACTGCCCAACCCTTTTTGCCTGATCAAGAGTCCTACATAAGGGCACTCTGCCCATCCTCTTACTGTCCAGGCTGGATTCCTCCACAAGAACAAACTACCAAACCTCTACCTGTCCAGGCTTGAACCTTACATATATAAACACATCCGAACCTCTTCCTGTCTAGACTGAATTCATATACAAGGCCACACTGCCAAATCCCTTTCTGTCCAGGCTGGACTCCTCCACAAGGACAAACTACACAACTCCTTCCTGTCTAAGTTGGACTACTCCACCAAGACAAACCACCCAACCTCTACCTATCTGGGCTGAAATCTTCCATAGAAACACACATCCCAACCTCTTCCTGTCTAGACTGGATTCATATACAAGGCAACACTGCCCAACCTCTACCTGTCCAGGCTGGAGTCATGCACAAGGACACACCGCCCAACCCTTTCCTGTCCAGGCTGGACTCCTCCACAAGGACACACTGCCCAACCCTTTCCTGTCCAGGCTGGACTCCTCCATAAGTACACACTGCCCAACCATTTCCTGTCCAGGCTGGACTCCTCCACAAGGACACACTGCCCAACCATTTCCTGTCATGATGGGGCTCCCCTCCAGGAACAGACTGTGTAATTACAACTGCATCTAGTAGCCAAAAGTAGCAAAACAGCCATATAAAATTACAATACAGTAATTAGCAGTGCACCCTCACACATACAATGTACTGATGAAAGACTTGCCAGGGGAAGGAGTGGTAATGTGATTGTCTCAAACCAGCAGAATCAGCCACCTACACAACCATTTAGTTAGGCTCTGTTCACACGTATGTTGTAATTTCTGCTTGTACTTGACATTTCGGCACATTCAGTAACTGAATCTGTTGAACGATGGATACCACCAGCGTCTATCAAAACTAATTTGAATCAGGTCTGTCAGATTTCGCTGAGGCGTCCATCATTTTGACAGGATAAACAGAGCTGCATACTTTTGCTGTTTTACCCCATCAAATATGACAGAATCAGCAAAAGAGGCTCCAAAACAGATGTGCCCATAGCCTTAGACTGGAGTTCATTCTTGTTCTATGTGATATTTAGCACTGCAGTATGACAGTTTTCATATTGCGCTAAAGACATCATTTACACAGTGCAACATTCGAGAAAATCTTCTCCAGCGTGCCGATGTAAGATGTGCGTTCCCACCTGCAGCAATTAAGCAATTAGGTGAAACACAAGCATAAAGGTTTTAAAAAAAGACTGTGCTACAAATTATATTATGTTTGCATCCCTTAGATTATTTGCTTGCCGCGACCAACAGGCATAATATAAAGAACACATTGGCGCCGTAACAATGTAGCGTTAGCTCACATACCCGCTTTCACTGGAGTCCATTATAGATGCAAATTGTTTATTGCTTGAAGATGTATTCATGAAGGCACTTTCTTCTTCACTATCTCCCTGGCATAAGCGCGCCTCTTTGAAATTTATAGAATTTGTCACGAATCACTGGTTCTTTTTGTACAGCTGGTCAACATCTGCAGGAGCTCCGAGAATGTAGGATGGCACAACGCGGTAAATAAGACACCATGTGATACATTATTGAGAATCAGTGTCATGGTGTACGGGATTAAATGTTTATGTTGTGAACCAATTGCTTAATGCTTATGTACAAAATTCCTAAACTGTTTTTTATCTTAACCCCTTCAAGACCAATTTTTTTTTTTTCAATTTCCATTTTTTTTGTCTTTGCCTTCCAAGAGCCTTAAAGGGGTTGTCCCGCGAAACAAAGTTGGGGTATACACTTCTGTATGGCCATATTAATGCACTTTGTAATGTACATTGTGCATTAATTATGAGCCATACAGAAGTTATTCACTTACCTGTTCCGTTGCTAGCGTCCTCGTCTCCATGGTGCCGTCTAATTTTCAGCGTCTAATCGCCCGATTAGATGCGCTTGCGCAGTCCGGTCTTCTCCCTTCTGAATGGGGCCGCTCGTGTCAAAGAGCTGTTCCTCGTAGCTCCGCCCCGTCACATGTGCCGATTCCAGCCAATCAGGAGGCTGGAATCGGCAATGGACCGCACAGAAGACCTGCGGTCCACCGAGGGTGAAGATCCCGGCGGCCATCTTCGCAAGGTAAGTAAGAAGTCACCGGAGCGCGGGGATTCGGGTAAGTACTATCCGTTTTGTTTTTTTAAACCCCTGCATCGGGTTTGTCTCGCGCCGAACGGGGGGGCTATTGAAAAAAAAAAACCCGTTTCGGCGCGGGACAACCCCTTTAACATTCTTATTTTTCCATTGACATATCGGCTTGTTTTTTTGCATGATGAGTTCTATTTTGAGTGGTACCATTTATTGTAAGGTATAATGTATTGAAAAATGTTTACCATTTTTTAAGTGGGGAGAGATGGAAAAAAAATTTAATTGCATCATTTTATGGGGTGTTAGGTTTTTATGGCATTCACAGTGCAGTAAAGATGATATGTGCTCTTTTTTCTGTGGTCGGTAGAATTACAGCCATACCCATACATAGTTTTTTTTTAACTACTGTACTTTTAAAAATAAAATAAAAAGTTTTTACAACAAAAATTGCTTTCCGTCGCCATAATCGGAGTCCCATATTTTTTTTTACCTTTTCATCAATTGGGCTGCGAAAGGATTTGCTTTTTTGTGGGGTGAAGTATTGTCTTTAGTAGTACCATTTTGGGGTATATATTGGATATCTTTTTGATTCTTTTTTATTAAATTTTTTTGGCAAGGAGAGGATAACCAAAAAAAATACAATTCTGGCAGACCGTAATTTTTTTTAATGGTGTGCAGAATAAATAATGTAACATTTTAATAGTTTGGACTTTTACAGTTGCAGCCATATTAATTATGTTTTTTTTAATTTATTCTTTTATGCAAAAAGTTTTTTTAACTTTAGTTTTTTTTATGTTTTACATTTTTTAAATAGCTTTATTAAATATGTTTTGCAGGTTTTTTTTAATTAAAATCGACACAGCGTCGAGCTTGGTAACTCATTGGCACCCTGAAATTGCTCTTTGGGGGGAGTGGAGCAATGGAGGCCCACCCCTTTCTGGCTAGCTACTTAGAGGTTTTGGTCAGCTTTGACCATGACACATAAATAGTTAACAGCCTCAATTAAAGCTAGCTGAGCAAACTTGGCTCTTGAATCGCTCCATACACCCTTTATGAGTGCATGCTGTATACAGCATACAACCAGGAGGCTGCTATAGCTTCCGATTAGTCAATCAGAGCTGCGCCACAGCTCAACTTATTGAACAGGTAAACGAATGCTTTCATGAACATTCTTGCCCAGTCATTGGGCCATGTGAAAGAAACTTAACTGTTACCATTTAGGCCCAATGCCCACAGGCGGATTGGATTCTGCATGCAGGAGCCCGCAGTGGAATCTGACCTGCCCGCAGCCGAGGACACTGCTTACCCATCTGGGTCTTGTGCATGCCTGTCCGGGTCTATTTTCTTCACTGCGGATGCGTGTGGAAGCGCCAACCGGCACACTGCCGCACGTGCGCGGTGGAGTTTTCTTTTTTTAAACTCCTGCTTCCCCGCGGAATCTGAGGCCCGCCCACATTTAAACTGACTTCAATGGAAGCCATCCTTGTGGGAACCGCATTGAAATGGACCATGCTGCGATTTGTTTTTCGTACCAAAAGGTCCGCAAAACAAATCCACATGCTTTAATTCATGTGCGGACGCCAATGCTTTCCTTTGGGCGGCTTGATTTGCGGATCTTCTGCGCGGGTGTCCCGCAAATCAGATTTGTCCGTGGACATTGAGCCTTACGGTTAAAAAAAAACAGCACACTTTTCAACACCTTGGCGACACTCCTTGTGTTCGTGGTTTGTATGGAGAAAGTTTAGAAGCCAAGCCCACTCGATATTGGGAGTGCATCAACGGTAAAACACAACTGGCACCTGATCACAGTGGGTAGGATGAATCATGACTCCCGCTCTGGCTGTTAACCCTGTATATGCTGAGGTCACTGCTGACCGCGGTATTTAAATGGCATCACAGAAGGGAAAGGCTTTTCCACAATGAGATTGCATTATGCTGTTTAGTTACCATGGCGGCCTGGGATCTTATAAAGGCTCTCTGGCCTGGCCTGAATTTCTTTGTATTTAATAGGATTGTAGCATATTGTACAAGTGATGGGATTACTACAAGTTCAAGTCCTGGAGTGAGACTAAGGCCTCGCTCAGACGGGTGTTTTTTTGCGCAATTTGTGGATCGCATAACGGATGCGCATCCGCAAATCACGTGACCGGGGCCGACGATTCGCTGAAAAAGCTGCACCTAGCAGCATTTTCAGTGAAACCGCCCCGCACTGCCCGCTATCCTCTGCCACAGCTCTGCCACAGCTGTGGCACAGCTGGGGCATAGGAGAACGATGTTCGCCCATTGAATTCAATGGAGCCAGCAATAAAGCCGGCTCCATTGAAAGCAATGGGCTGCCGGCGAGCGCGGGATGAATTTTCGGGAAGGGCTTAAAAATATAAGCCCTTCCCTGAAAACTATCCTAAAATGTGTAAAAATAAAAAATATATATATACTCACCTTTTCCCTGCAGCCAGAGTTCAGCGGCATCCGGCCAGCAGTTCTCCTGAACTGCTCTGTGTAGTATTTAGCAGGCGGGGATTTAAAATCCCGGCCTGCTGAATGGGCTGCCTCTGATTGGTCACAGCCCTCACCAATCAGAGGCAGCTCTCACTCACCCATTCATGAATTAATGAATGGGTGAGTGAGTGCTGCCTCTGATTGGCTGAGCGCAGGGACCAATCAGACGCAGCTCTCAGCTATTGAATAACAGCTGAGAGCTGCCTCTGATTTTTAAGCCCTTCCCGAAAATTCATCCCGTGCTCGCCGGCAGCCCATTGCTTTCAATGGAGCCAGCTGTATTACCGGCTCCATTGAATTCAATGGGTGAACATCCTTCTTCTCTGCCACAGCTGTAACAGCTGTGGCAGAGAAGAACGATCTTTAAGTATATGTTCTCAGTGGGGGCCGGCGCTGCTGCCGCCGGCCCCACTGAGCGCATATATAGAACACAGCGATGCGCAGAACACAGATAGGCGCGTTCTGCGAATCGTTGCCTCCTATAATTGATCGCAATTCCCGCATAAAAAGCGGACATGTGACCGATCCCATTGGGATGCATTTGGTCTATAGATCTGCAGATCGCAAGCGCGTCTGCAGATCGGACAAAAAAACGGTCGTGTGACCGAGGCCTAAAGGGGGCACCCAGTGATCACATTGGATAGCGAAAGCAGCACTTCCATTTTCTTTGTTCTCTACATTGTGCTCATTGTAGCCTGCAAAACAGAAGTGGATAAAAACAGCCTCTGTCTTCTCCTCTGGGTCCTCGGATGTCATGGACAGCTGAGGACCAACCTGCTTCCGCTGGATTGCAGGAGCAGGAGCTTAATTTTTTCTATAGCACGGGATTAAAGCCTAGGACCAAGTGTTGTATCTGTTCAGCACTTAGTCCTTATTGAGTTAAACCCATCCCTCATACAGCTATGTCGACAGAAAAATAAAAAAGTTAGGGTTTTTTTGAAAGTGGGGCGGAAAAAACAAAAATGGCCGTGTTTCCATAATGTAAAATATATACATATTGAAAAAAGCAATTATCATTCTGTCATCGTACTATTATGATTTGTGTTCTACATTAAATTCTAATCTACCGTAGGATGGAGAACAAATATGTCTTATTTATAGATGTAGGATGTGCAGCCTAATTCCGCGTTTCAGCAATATGTGAAATCAGTGCAGCTCAAATGCCAAGCTCTTATTCCACGGAAAACAACATCTAAATAATGGACTTTGTTCTAAGCAGAAAATATTAAATATTTTATTCCATATGACTGGACTTTTGTGTGTTTTTAGGTATACCTGTCTCTTAGAATTTTTGTTTTCTAACTACTGACTCATAAAACGTGGGAAGCAGCAGAAAATATTGATTATGGTATTTAATACAGTGTTTAGGATTTCATTACAAGCCCGCTGCACATATTTTTAGACACTAATAAAAAATCCATTTATCAAGCCCAAGTCTGAGTCTACTTCACTCTGCTGACAAATGACATATAGGGCATTTAGCTATAGTAACATGGAAATTAGCTAATGAATATGATAATCTTTCTGCATTTCCGCCATGTTTTGAAACATATTATTCTATGCTTAACCCTTTCCAATCCAGTTTGTATCCTGGTTTTCCTAGGGGGCTTACTCTTTTTCAGCCATTAAACAACAGCGCTATATGCTGGCTAAAGCCAGTACTGCATGAGCTGACACCTTGGATAGACTCTGACAGCAGAGAGGCTGGTCATATACAGTAAGAGAACCCCGGCGGACGTCTTCCAGCATCGGAGCTGTACAGCCTTGAATCATAATGTCTTCAGGTGTCAGACAGTGGATTGGAAAGGGTTAGCTATGGGTGCTGCAGGGTAGCACATGTTCATATTAAAGGGGTTGTCCAGGACTTTTGGGCTCCTGCCGATCAGCTGATTACAGGCCATCTGTCAGTATGGACAGAGCTGAAAGCAGATAGTGCTGTTTGTGTTGCAGCAGTTCGGTTTAGCACTACTGCACAGTCCCTATTAAATTTAACATGAGCTTTGTCTATAGAGTAAGGGGCTACGCTAAAGGCTTAAAAGGTTGCAATGGTGATGGATTATATGAGATACACCAAAATGTATGCCAAATTATCATATGCACCAAAATTTGCATAACGTTTCAGTACAGCAGAACTGAGCATGCCTAGTGAACTCTTACTAATTGGCTGTTGCCTGGCATATAAAAGAATTCCTGGCTGCATCACAGGAAAAAACAGAGTCTGTGACAGTGAACAGTAAGTGTTGCTGGAGCGCTTCAGTCAAGGAGCGCAATAGTCTGCAGAAAGTGCAAGGACTTAGGCTGGTGAGAGACGTTGTTGCCTGTGAGTGTCAGAGACACAGGGAGCAGCAACCACAAGAAGAGGAGAAGAGAGAAGCAGAAGGACCTGCTTGGAGGATACTGTGACGGAAGACTATCTTCCACCTGGAGTTGCCTGGAGACATAGGTAGTCTGTACCCAAACTTGGTAGAAACAACTGCAATAAAGAGCACTGAGAGGAGTGATAGAGTCATGTTCCTGACCCTAACCAAACCTGGGCTGATAGAAACAATGACTTCCATCCAAAGGAAGTGTAAGTGAGGCTAGCCTTAAAACCAAATATTAGATGTACACACTACTAGCGACGCAAATAGTTAATCAACAGGCCTTCTGAATAGGAGGGTGTTATACATTGCTCACAGATACAGACAGAGATATTGATACAGGGACGTGAGCCTATGTAGCAGAGACGTTTCAATTGGGTTTTGTATTTTGCATTTCTGATAGACCATATTGATTGTTGTGGAGTGTTAATCCTTCAAGGAAGAACTGTGTGCTATATCACATGACCTGTGTTTCTGTGCAACGAGACTGATCTTCACAAAGTCTTATCTTCATGGAGTTGGTATGTTCTCCCCATGTTGTGAGTAGGTTTTCTTCTGAGTTCTAAAAATATACTAATAGGCAAATATAGACTGTGAGTCCCAATGGGGACAGGGTCCAATGTAAATGATGACAATCTGTCTGCATTACTGTGGGATATCTCTGCCCTATATAAATTAGTAAAATAAATATACCCTATAAATTCACTTCTTGAAGGAAAGCTCTGCCTTTGAATAGCAATTAAAAAGGTTTCTGGGATGTCGCTAGGGACTCTCACCAATAGGTTGTTTGAAGAGACTGAAGGTGAGTCTCTTTTCAGGTCAGTCATGATGTCACATGGTCTGAGACAAGCTCAGTCCCATTCAAGTTATTGAGCTGCTACATTAGGCACTGCAGATAAAAAGATACTGCACGGTGCCTGGTACACATTGTGGAGGCCACGGTGCTCACTCAAGTGTCACAGCCTCTTTGAACAGCCTTTCGCAAAGATCCCGAGCTCAAGACCCCGAGCCAATCAGATATTGATGACCTATCCTAAGGATAAGTCATCAATATGAACAACTTTTGGACAACTTTGCATATGTTATTTAGAGTTTTCTCTAAAGCTAAGCATAAATGTATTTAGCATAAGGCAGTGCATTATGGGAGATCAGGTGTCACACATTCATAGCTGGTAGATCACATAGCTGACAGAGAATTACAGCTAAACTACTTTCCATCTTTGAAGGCAACTAGCAGAATTCTGATCGCAAGAATGACAGAACTCAAAATCCGTGCAAAAAAGATAAACCACAGTATTAGAAAAGTTGGTCAACTTTTGATGGAAATCAAAGCATATTGTTGGAGAGATTGAAATTACATCATAGTTAACTTAAAGAGATGTGATCCCGACTTTAGCCACAATTAACACTTAGGGGTTAAAGTGGAATGCCCAATGCTCACTTTCGCTAATGTGCTTGAGGTAAATAGGATACATAACCTAGCGGAAATCCTTTTTCGAAGAGGTGGAAGTTCTTATTAATGCAAATTAGTGTCAAACTCTTTATTAATTTCCATTGTTATGGAATCGGGTGTTTAAGGGAGCTTTCACACATGGAAGAAATGCTGTGGATTTACACAAAAATTCTACAGCAAAATCCACAGCATTTCGGCCATGTATGAATGCACCCTAAGGCTGCATTCCCACGAACGTATATCGGCTCGGTTTTCACGCTGAGCCGATATACGTCGTCCTCATCTGCAGGTGGGGGGGGGGGGGATGGAAGAGCCAGGAGCAGTGCTCTGAGCTCCCACCCTCTCTCTGCCTCCTCTCCGCCCCTCTGCACTATTTGCAATGGGAAGAGGCAGAACGGGGTGGGGCTAATTCCTCGGAACTTAGTCCCGCCCCGTCCCACCTCCTTTCATTGCAAATAGTGCAGAAGGGCGGAGAGAGGGTGGAGAGGGGGCGGAGAGGGGGCAGGAGCTCAGTTCCTGCTCCTTGCTCTTCCATCCTCCCCCCCTGCAGATGAGGACAACGTATATCGGCTCGGCGTGAAAACCGAGCCGATATACGTTTGTGTGAATGCAGCCTTAAATGCGTCTTCCAGGGTAAAACATTGAACAAATGCTCATTTATTGACTGATTGCAACTTTTTGTGCCATCAACAGAAATCATTGCTGTCAGCAGCACATCTTCCCTTGTGAACAGAGGATGAACTGACAAAAGCGCTAAACTGTTTTGGGGATAAATGATCATATATATGCTTGTTGGTCCCTTGTGAATGTGTGAAGGCACTCATCATATGCCTCGGATTTAATCTTTACTCATCAGTTTTTGGTGAATAGTTATGTTTTGTACATGCCAAAATTACAACTTTTTGTGCTTTTACATTGGGCCCTCCCACTTTTCAAAAAAGTGGATTGGACGTAGCATCAGGAGGAGTGGCTAATCAAGCCTGTCATTATAATTTAGGCCAAAAACTAGCATTAAATATAGTTAACAGTTACACCAGTCTATAGCTGGTATAGGTTTCAATGTGGCTTATGAAGATGCTGCAAGATACGACTAATGTCACAATGAGCCCGGTGCATACTGTACTAAGGTCAGTGTGTAAAAGGCTGGTCTAAGGAAGCAGGCCCCTATTTTAATGAAAATAGTAGGCGAAGTAGAGTCAAGGACAAGAGGTACCACTTGAGGTTACAGATAGGGGCAAAATAGTCAATGAACGTAACATACCAGATAATCTATGAGCAAATTCATGAGACACAAATATGTAAGCAGTTCCCTTCACAATACCAAGAAGTACAAAAAACTGGAATATGGAAGAATTCTGGTAGAACGTATATATGTATTGAGAAATGCTTTTATATTGTACGGTATTCTTGAGGACGTGTAATAATTTGGAAATCCTTTTTAATAGACACATTTAATGCGCCCTTGACATCCTTTCCCATATAAACATTTCCACATTTTCCTGTGCAGGATTTAGAGTTTGTAACTTTCTATAACTATATTATTTAACATTCAGAAGTGATGTGCGCCACTATGGGAATGTTCACCTCGGGCTATAGTATGTTGTGGAGTAAAAAATGCATTAGAATTGTCTTTAAAAATAGAAGCCACAATCGGTAGTTATATTTTCTATGACTTTGCACTTGTGGCACTTATAGTTCAATGATATAACATAAAAGAAGATTCCAGAAAGGTGATTATAGCGCATCTTCCTTTCATCAAGTTAAAAAGCGAAAAATAGGAACACTTATGTGCAGAATTTAACACTGAAGGGTGGTGCCAGCGAAAAGGGGTTGTGGTTTAGCTTTTTACATATGCAGTTTATTTATGCAGATCTATTATTATTTGCACTTGATTCCCAGTAAGGGCGCCCACCCACTGGCGTTTGCGTTTTCCGCGGGGAAAACGCAGCGTTTTCGCCGCGTTTCCCGCGATTTTTCCGCGCGCTTTCGCGGCTTTTCCATTAATTTCCATTGACTTTCATGGGTGCATTAGGAGAAAAATAAGGACACATATGCAACTGACAGTTCCTATGTTAAAAACGCAAACGCAACGCAAAAAAACGCCAGTGGACAGGAACACATGTTATCTCTATGCCTGTGCAGGAAAAACGCAAAACGCAAAACGCAGGTAAAAAAACGCCAGTGGGTGGGCGCCCTAATTCTGTCTTTTGTTCAATTCTCTGCAACCTCGTGAACGGACTAATAATAAAATGAAAACTACCTATATATTAATAACTATAATGTAATATATTGGCTGATACAAATATGCCTTTTACCATAGAACCATAATATACGACCTTTTAAACCCCTTGGAGACACGGACACTTTTTGTTTTTTCCTCCCTGTTTTCAATAAATTATAACTGTTTTATTATCCCATTGACATATCGTGTATTGCTGGATGAGTTGTAGGTTTCACTGGTACTATTTAATGTAATATGCTGAAAAATAAAAAAAAAATGTTTGAGGCCTTAGTCACACGGGCGTTTTTTGCATGACGGATGCGCATGCGCAAATCGCGTGACCGGCGCCGAAAAATCGGCCCAAAAATCGCCCGAAAATCTGCTCCTAGCCGCGTTTCATTAGAAACGGGCCGGAGCTGTCCAGCGCATTGCATTCAATGGAGCCGGCAATACAGCGGCTCCATTGAATGCAAGCGCTGCGGGCGTGCGCGGGGTTAATTGTCGGGAAGGGGTTAAATATATAACCCCTTACCTGCAATGCATCCTTAAATGTGAAAAAATAAAAAAAAAGGATGTACTCACCTGCTCCCGGCAGCTGGAGATCCCGGCGGTCGGCCTGCAGTGGGTGTGAAGGAGGTGTGACTCAGGCTTGCCCCTGATTGGCTCAGCGCTGAGCCAATCAGAAGCAAGTCTCAGTCACACCCATTCATGAATTCATGAATGGGTGTGACTGAGCTCAGCCTCTGATTGGCTCAGGCTGAGCCAATCAGGGGCAAGCCTGAGTCACACCTCCTTCACACCCACTGCAGGCCGACCGCCGGGATCTCCAGCTGCCGGGAGCAGGTGAGAACATCCTTTTTTTTTATTTTTTCACATTTAAGGATGCATTGCAGGTAAGGGGTTATATATTTAACCCCTTCCCGACAATTAACCCCGCGCACGCCGGCAGCCCATTGCTTTCAATGGAGCGGCTGTATTGCCGCTCCATTGAATTCAATGGGCAAACATCGTTCTTCTCTGCCACAGCTGTTCCAGCTGTGGCAGAGAAGAATGATTTGTCTTCTATATGTTCTCAATGGGGTCGGCGCTGCTGCCGCCGGCCCCGTTGAGCGCATATAGAGAAGAGAACAGGAATCGCAGATCGCAGATAAGTGCGATCTGCGATTTCTGTTCTCTAATTTATCGGACGAGCGCATAAAAAGCGCTCATGTGTCCGATACCATTGCAAAGCAATGGTTTTAAAAAGTCGCCGGACGCATGCGCATGCGCAAATCGCGGCAATAAACGCCCGTGTGACTAAGCCCTAAGTGGGATGAAATGGTAAAAAAAAAAAAAAAAAGCAGCTGCGCTTGCCTCTTAGGCCCTGGTCAGACTGGCATGTATTTTGATGCATCCATGCTGCACAAAAAATGTGCTGTATGGATGTGCAAAATACGCGTGACCAAAGCTCTGTGCCCATTGCTTTCAATGGTTTCGGCGCTACAGCAGTCAGCCCCATTGAAAGCAATAAGATGCAGGCAACCCCCACAGTGATTTTTGAGGAAGGGCTTGAAATATAAGGCTTTCCCTGAAAATCATCCCAAACTTGTGTAAAAAATAAAAAATATATATACTCACCTTTCTGCCGATGTCGGGGCTCGATGTGTCTTAATGCTTGGCCCCCGACACTGTACTGAAGTTCTTTTAGTAGGCGGGGATTTAAAATCCCTCCCTTCTGAAAAGGCTTTGTATGATTGGCTGAGCGCTCAGCCAATCAAAGGCAGCACTTAGCCATTCATTGAATGACAGCTGAGCGCTGACTGTGATTGGCTGAGCGCTCAGCCAATCAGGTATAACTGATTGGCTGAGTGCTCAGTGACAAGGGGACTCCCCGTGGGGATGAAGGAATGCCCTGCCACAGCTGTCACAGCAGTAGAAGGAGATCTCTGTATGTTTTTAATGGAGCTGGGAGGCAAGGGTTTCATATCCAAGGAATCCCCTGCTGCAGTTGTCACAGCTGTGGCAGGGGATAGTGATCCTCTCCCATTGCTTTTTTTTAATGGAGCCGCACTAGCTTCGGTCACTTGTTTTTGGCTTTTTTTATGCGCCTATACATGTGTGAAAAAAATGCTCATCTGACTGAGCCCTAATGGGGTTCTGTTATTAAAAAAAATATTCTATACTCACCTATTCCTCCCCAGGCAGTCTACTGACCTCATCTTCTCCCCGACAATCTTCGCCTGGCTCCTGCAGTCCCCCTCCAGCTGACTGATTCTTCCGTTTCCTGTGATGAAGCATTCATTAGCTGCAGTCTTCTTCCTGCCAGCAAATGTACGCTGTGTCACTAGTGACGCAGTGCTCACAGCCTAGCCGGGAGTGCCGAGCTATCGAAGAGACTGTGCATGCCAGCTGTTTCTGCAATGGATCAGCTTTTCTTCCTAGGCAATGAACGCTACATCACAATGATGTAGCGAACATTGCTGGGCAGGAAGATGAATGCGAGAAATGAATGCTTCATAACTAGGGATGAGCGAACGTGTCCGTTACGGACACATCCGCACCCGGACACCGGCTTTGCCGAACACTGCAGTGTTCGCGCGTAAGTGTCCGGGTGCCGCCGGGGGGCGGGGAGATGCGCGGCGGCGCGGGCGGCAGTAGCGGGGAACAGGGGGGAGCCCTCTCTCTCTCCCTCTCCCCCCCACTCCCCGCCGCACCCCCCCGCGCTGCCACGGCGGCCCCCGAACTTTTTCGCCCGAACACTGAAGTGTTCGCAAAGTTCGGTGTTCGGGCGAAAAAGGGGCGGAGCCGAACGTGTTCGCTCATCTCTATTCATAACAAGAAGAAGAGGATCCGGTCGGCTGAAAGTGATGTGACCCAGGGGACTAGAGAATATTAGGGAGGGGAAGATGTGGTAAGGAGTCTGCCTGGGGAGGAATAGGGGAGTATAGATTTTTTTTGTAATGACAAAACCCCTTTTTGTGGGATGACCTGTAGTTTCTATTGGTACTTTTTTGGGGTAGATACAACTACACTTTCTATAGCATTTTTTCTTAGAGACTGGGTGACCAAAATAACACTATTCTAGCATTGTGAGTTTTTTAAGCTATTCACTGTGTAGGATAAATAGTGTGTTATTTTAATAAATTGGACTATCATGTATGCAATCATGCAGAATATATTTTTTGTTGTTTAATTCTTTTATGCATGTACTGGGAAAACTTCTTTTGGGATTTTTTTATTTATTTATTTTTTTTAGTTTTTTTAATACTTAAAAAACTTTATTAAATGTGTTTTTATTTCTTTTTTTAGCCCCATAGAGGAATTCAACTTGCAATCATTTGATTGCTTTTTTAATACATGGCTATACTTCAGTATTTGCGGTTATTGTATTTCAGCAGGCATACTATTAAAGGCTTAAAAGGAATCTGTTAGCTCGAACATGCTATCCAGACTGCAGGCAGCACATTATAGATTGATATATGGGGAAAGATTCAGTAGAACTTGTATTTTATTCATTTATATTTCTACTCATTCTGAGCTAAACAGTCAAATAAGTGGGCCTATTAGTGATTGGCAGAAATCTATACTGTACATACAGAGCTAGTTGTCTATTGATGATAGCTCCACCCATTGGACTGTTCAGCTCAGGATGTGCAGAGATATAAATGAAGAAAATAAAAGTTATACAGAATTTTCCCCCATGAAACTAAATATCAATTCGCTCAGCTTGTCTTTCTCTTTGACATGATGCCTGCAGTTTGGCATCATGTTCAAGCTGGTGGTAACAAATAGCTCTAGTAGCCCTGGGGGCCTTCACAAGGCCCAAGGCTGCCATAATGGACAGACAGCTGCCCACAATCCTGTCATGGGCGAGCCAATCAGAGGATAGATGAATTTCCCTCCCTTTGTCTGGACATATAAATGTCACTGATAATGTAATCTAAATGGCTAAAACTGCTATCAGAGTTATGTATTTTTTTTTCCTTTATGGCCTCTTACTAGAAAAATGTCCAATTAGTAACACCTCGAGTCACATCATGATATGAACCTATCTAATACTATCCTTATTTCAGGTCATCGCCACTCATCGCTGCTTATTTCGCCAACTGCTTGAGTCATATTCTACAGGTCAGAAATACGAGGAGGGTACCCAAAAGAAGCAGGACTCTTCCGATGATGGGTGGGACATGACTCATCCAAGTTCCTATTGCTAGGTGAATGTTTGTGGAACCCTTCTGAGACAGTATGTCAGCAGATAAGGTTGCATTCGGCTCCAGTGATTTTTTAAAAGACGTTATTCAGTTTTTTAAGCTGTTTGACATACGGTCACTCTGAGCACCTGAAAACTTTCAAGCTACACCGGGGAAAAATACTACCCACTAACCAGATGAAGATACTGGTGTGTTATGTATTTTGGAATGTGTTTAGTTTTTTACCTAGTTTGGGATAGTTGTTTCGATTGAACAACATGCAGGTTTGAAATTTTGTTTCCTTTAGGTAAAAAAAAACAACAAATATGGTTGTTATGCTACAAAAAGTCTATAAGAAAGCGGGCATGAGTAACACAAAAGTTTACAAATGGTTCTCCCATTTCGAAAGAGGTAAAATGTCACTTAAAGGGGTTGTCCCGTGAAAGCAAGTGGGGGTATACACTTCTGTATGGCCATATTAATGCACTTTGCAATATATATCGTGCATTAAATATGAGCCATACAGAAGTTATTCACTTACCTGCTCCGTTGCTAGCGTCCCCGTCTCCATGGTGCCGTCTAATTTCAGCGTCTAATCTCCCGATTAGACGCGCTTGCACAGTCCGGTCTTCTCCCTTCTGAATGGGGCCGCTCGTGCCGGAGAGCTGCATCCTCGTAGCTCCGCCCCGTCACGTGTGCCGATTCCAGCCAATCAGGAGGCTGGAATCGGCAATGGAACGCACAGAGCCCACGGTGCACCATGGGAGAAGACCTGCGGTCCACCGTGGGTGAAGATCCCGGCGGCCATCTTCGCAAGGTAAGTAAGAAGTCACCGGAGCGCGGGGATTTGGGTAAGTACTATCCGGTTTTTTTTATTAAACCCCTGCATCGGGTTTGTCTCGCGCCGAACGGGGGGGCTATTGAAAAAAAAAAACCCGTTTCGGCGCGGGACAACCCCTTTAATTATAAACCTGGTTTTCGACATCCTATGGCAAAGAGATGACTGGTTCTTCCATCATGAGAGCACACCTGCCCACACTGCGCCGAGTGTTAAACAATTTTTTGGAAAAAATTGGCACAACACCCTTGCGTTAAAAAAGACCTCAAAGGAAAATGTTTTGCTGATGTTAAAGAAGTACCCGGTCATATGAATCGGCCATCATAAAATAGGCAAAAAACTAACCAAACTTGTTGAAAAAAACATCACTGTGGGCCAAACTCACCAATGTCTGCTGGCATACCATCTCAGAAGAGTTCTGCAGACGTTCACCTAGCAACAAACGCCGGCACTCGTAACATTCCACCCACCAGAGGAAGAATCCTGTTTCTTTTGCCTACCCCCTCATATTTCAACCTCATAAGTGACATCTTGCTCAGATAATGGCATTTACAAACATTTTATTTTCCACCAAAGCTATAATTCTATTTTTACGTGGTTTCATGAATACCAAATGAATTGTCTGAGAATCTCTGTGTTCTCCGAAGGCGAGAGGATTTATGTAATTATTTAAGTATATTTATGAGATTCATTAGAACCTTTTAGAAAGTCTTTCAACATTAAACTTATAGCATCTATTCATGGCTCTGTTTTGAATCTTGAACATAGAAAGAGACGATTGATCTCAAATGGTCTCTAAACACCATTTTCTCTTCTTGCATTTGCCCATTAGAAGCAACAGAGATCAACCTGTCCCCTGCTGCTATGCTGCATAGTTTGAAAACCTTAATCAAAGAAAGTGTGAGAATGATCAAAGTAGAAGAGTTTGATTCCTACATTCAATGTTTGACATAGCTGTGAACTGCAGAAGAACAAGGGGCTTCTATGAAGACTATAAAGGGTGAGGTAGAAAAAAATGTCAGTTGCTTTAATATGCCCATCTTGAGCTATAAAGACTAGAGAGAAAGCAAACAGTCTGATAAATGCCCTTGAAGAGAGCAATGCTCACATATGGATGACTGCCCCAGCCTACTTATCCAGCACCATTAAATGATGAGGCGCAGTACACAGAATGGGGCAGAGTTACTATTACTGGTGCGCAAGAATTCTGACATTAAAGGGTATGTCTCATCTTAGCATTTCAGGGCTGAGATGAGAAACCCAAGGCTGTTTCCCAACCACCTTGCTGGATGTTACGTAAAAAGCCGAGACGGCAGCCTTATGCTGCATTAAAGTGATTGAGACTTAAAGATACAGTGTAGCACAGCCATGGATCACAAAGCTGGGAATACACCTTTAAGGGCGCCCACCCACTGGCGTTTTTTTTCCCTGCGAAATTCGCAGCATTTTTTTCTCTGCAGGGGTCTATGGGACTTGTAATGTTAGGCCTCCTTCCCACGAGCGTGACGGGCTCCGCCGCGTAATATTCCGCAGTGAAGCCCGTCACGGCGCCCCCCAGAGACCCCATACTTACCAGCGGAAGATCGCGTGAAGACGCTTCCCCGCCCACCGCCGTCGCGTCATGTGACACGCCCACCACGTCACATGACGCGGCCGGCCGTGTCACGTGACGCGCCGGCCGCGTCATATGAAGCGCGGCGGTAGGCGGGGAAGCGTTTTTTCACGCTATCTTCCGCTGGTTGCAGCGGGAGATAGCGTGAACGGACGGCTTCCATTGACTGCAATGGAAGCCGTCAGCGCGTACAGCCCGTCCTCACCCGCAGCAAATAGAGCATGCTGCGGGTGAGGACGGGAGAAATCGCGGTGCGTAATTCCGCGGTGGAATTACGCATCGTGAGCATTGTGCTATTAGGTTCAATAGAACCTAATAGCATGGTGCAACGCAGCGGATTTTTGCCGCGGATTTACGCGGCGTAAATCCGTTCGTGGGAAGGAGGCCTTAAAATCGCGATCGCGCAAAATCGCAATTTACCGCGAAATCGTGATTTTGCTCGATCGCGATTTTAACATTACAAGTCCCATAGACCCCTGCAGAGAAAAAAATGCTGCGAATTTCGCAGGGAAAAAAAACGCCAGTGGGTGGGCGCCCTGCGTGTGTAAAAATTTTGGTGCAAAATTTGGTGCAGATTTGCTGGGTTGTTAAATGCGCCAGACTCCGTAATGGTATGCGCCACTTTTTAGGTGCAAAAAAAAAAAAAGATCTATAGTGTACTAACTAAGCAGTGGTATAAAAAATAAGAAAATGAGTCAAACGTGCATCTAAAATGTATCAATCAAATCTGTGAATCAGTGTACCACCCAGTGATCGATTTAGCAACTTTTCAGATTTCCTCACTAAATAGTCACTTTATTAAAGACCTCGGTCTTCTAGTGTGTTGGATCTCCTTTGGCCTTCAGAACGGCTGCAATGCATCGTGGCATAGATTCCACTAGATGTTGAAATTGTTCTACAGGAATATTGACCCATTTGGACAGGAGGACTTGTAGTTGCCACAAATTAGATGGAGGCTCTAACGTGTTATCAACAGGGTTCATGGATTCATGCTGCTTGTGCCAAATTATGATCTCCCATCAGCATAGTGCAATAGAAATCTAGATCCATCTGACCAAGCGATGTCTTTTTACTGCTCAGTGATACAATTTTTATTCTCTTTTGCTCCCTGGAGTCTCACATTTTTGTTGCCCTTAGATACAATGGTGCTGGAACTGGTTGTTTTCTGTAAAAGCCCATGCATGCTAAGGAATGGCTAGTTGTGCATTCGGACCTGTTATTGGAGCATCAACACCACATCTGACTACTGTTTCCTTATCAATGCACCATCTATTCACCAGAACAATTCCTGACCTCCTCTGACCACTTTCATAAACACTTTCATAACATCCAGGGGATCCCTTTGAATGCACGTTTTCCTGCTTTTCCTGCATGGCCTTATAAGTCTCCTCACACACCTTCTAGGTGCTCTTCTTAATGAGAGATGATACTCCTCCCGATGCACATCACAGCCCTCTCGCTAGTCAAGCCAAGATTCAACTGCACACTGATGAGGGGCAAACACCCTGAAACAGCTGTCTGTGTATGGTATTCGGGCTTGGTTTTCAATTCCCAATCATTGTTACATAGACTTGTATAAAGGGTCGGACATTGCTTTGCAGGATTGCTGCCATCCAATAGGTGGTGCTGCAAAGGTATTGTTCCATCTTCCTTATTTGCATGTTTGCATCCTCAATAATGCTGTTTTCGGTACACTCTATACACAATTGCATATGGCACGCCACCGCCAAGTACAAGGAATATAGCTGTAGTAGGTGAAGAATTCTTTATTCGTGGTAATGTATTTGAGCCCTCGAATGGCGCTTTTGTCAGATCACACAGAATACCCAAATTATAAGACATTTATAAAATGACCTAATTAAAAAAAAATCCCCTCAAACAAAATACTGCTCTAATGAGAGAAAAAAATAACATATAATATTCTTTTTTTTTGTATAGCGCCAACATATTCCGCAGTGCTTACATATAAAGATTATCTGGCTACATGCCGGTCCCAACCCTGGATAAATGGGGAGTGATGGAGAAAGCAATGGCAAACTACTCCACTATTTCTGCCAAAATACTTCATGGTTCATTGGAAAGCATGGAGCAAGATGATCCATAAAGTGACTGAAAGTCGGCCTCGACTGAACAGATAATCATCATCAGTTGATGGATGGGGTTACGCCACTCTGGAACCCCATCCCTCAGTTGATCGTCCGGCCTGCTGTCAGTACAACAGGCTGGATATCATCATCAGTGGTCAGTAGAGGCAGTGGGAGTGCCCCGCTGGTCTTGCACTTCCTGCTTTTCTCATGGTTAGGACTAGATGTGAGATCTTGCCATGAGAGAAGCAAGAAGTAGAAGACCAACACAGAGATCCCATTGATTTCAATGGGAGTGAAGCCAGTACTTCCACTCTCTGTGCTGACTGCTGATGACAGAGGATACGTCATCAGTTAAAAAAGGGGCAGAATACCCCTTTAAGGCCAAAAGTATATAACCTATATGTCCGAAAAGCTTCATGTTGATGTAAAGAGTAAATCAGTTCATCCTACAACCACTCCTTCAGGCCATGCATTAACCCTTTGCAATCCAATTTTGGAGTCAGGGTTTACTAGAGGGCTTTCTCTTTCTTCCATTATACAATGGCTCTATCTGCTGGCTAGAGCCAGTACTGCAGTATGAGACATGCTGGAGAGGCCGGTAATATACAGTAAGCATACCCTGCAGGACATCTTCCAACATCGGAGCTGTACAGCCTTCAATTAGAATGTCTTCAGACGTCAGACAGTGGATTGGAAAGGGTTAATCACATCGTAGTACCCATATAAAAGTTCTGCACAGAGTGTTTCTTCAAGAACACATCATCTGAAGCCATTTAGTGTAAAATAGCGGTATAGAACACATGTAAAAAGATACGCCTATTATATTAACTGTCGTGATGTTAGCAATGGTAGGGTTGGATGGAACAGTTAAACATATACAGTACTTAAAAGGCAAAAACACGCTGAACGCCACAGTCCAATAATACAATACAAAAGGCATTAGCAAGCAAATCTTCGAAGGCAAAAAAAACGATTGAGAAAGCTTCAATTGCAGACGCGAGCTGTGTGCAGAACGCAAATGATAGAATCCCACACACAAGCTGTCACACGGGCAGAAATAAAATGAATGACCTGAGACTCTCCAGAGAAGGTCTCCAGAGTAGACTGACTGGTGTACAAGCTTCGCTTTCAGCTGAATCATACTTCCATGACCCAGCTCTGCCATTTCCACTGTATAAAAAACACTCCTGGTGGAAACTCGCTGTCCACAAGCTTCTCTATGTAACTTCCCAGGACAGTGTTTAGTAATTGTAGATGTCAAAGTGAAGTAAAACCTACAAGGACGCCTTAAGTAGCTGTCTGTTACAAGTTAGGAGGGAAAGTTTTGTAGGGTTCTGTTTATAAAGCTAAATCTCTACAGACATAACAAAGTAGAGGAGGGAAGATTGTCGGTATAGTGCGAAGCGAGATGCTAGAGATCTGTTTTCTGTACCTGTTTTTTAAATGGATTGGCTGAAAGTAAAAAAAAAAAAATACAACATAAAATAAAACAAAGTATTAAAAAATAGCAGTAAATGTAATAAAATAAGAAACACAAAGTAATCACCTCAATTCGGCACATTTTTTACGTTAAGGGGGTTGTCCAGTTGTAAACTTTTGAAGGTCTGTCCTCAAGATAGACCATCAGTGGTAGATTGCCCATCGGAATTGGTGGTGGTCTGTTCACTGGTCTGGTGCACTGAGCTGCTTTCTGCGGGAAGCAAACAGCTCTGTTCCCACTGGAGTGCAAGGTTTGGTATAGTAGACCAAGTTCCCAGTGAAGTGAATTAAAACTTGGCCTGCAATACCAAGCACTGCCACTACATTGGGAACGGAGTTGCCTGCTTCCTGCAGAAATCAGTTCAGTGTATTAGTGCACCAGCTCAGCAAATGGCTGTTCAGCATGGGTCCAGGCAGCTGCCAATCTACTACTGATGGCCAATCCTGAAGTAGGCTATTAATTAAGTTTACAGCTAGAGAATCCCTTTAACCTCTTAACATCACAGGATGTAAGTTTACATCCCGGCTGCCCAGTACTTGAGGCAACAGGATTTATACTTACGTCCTCTGCATGGCACAGGCTCAGAAGCTGAGCCCATGTTGTCTGCAGCAGGAGCTGGCTGTGACTGACAGCTGGCCTCCCACTGCAGTGGCAGGGATCAGCGAAAATAAGGATCACTGCTATTAACACCATACATGCTGTAAACAATGTTGATTGTGGAATGTAAAGGGTTCACAGCGGGAGTGTGCTCTCTCTGTTACATCATTGTCCCTCTGATGATGTCATCGCAGAGGGCCGATGGGTTGCCATGGCAACTAGACACCATTGCCTGGTGTCTGGGTCTGCCATGGTATATGATTACTAGCAATTGTGATACTACAATGCAGTACAAACATACTGCAATGTATTATCATAGCAATCATATGCTCTCGGGTTCAAATCACCTACAGGGACATAAGAAAATATGTAAAAAAAAAAATTTGAATTCAATGAATAGCCAGGCGCTGCCTGTGATTGTCTGAGTGCTGTGACCAATCACAGGCACCACTCAGGTTTAAATCAATAAGTGGCTGAGTGCTGCCTGTGATTGGCTGAGTGCTTAGCCAATCAGATACAACCCTTTCAACAGGCAGACATTATAAATCCCCACCTGCTGAAACAGATTCAGAGCAATGCAGGGAGAAGACAGGCTGGACGTGCCTGAGCCCTGGCAGCTGAGGAGAGGTGAGTATATATATTTTTTATTTTTAACACATTCTAGGGATGATTTTCAGGGAAGGGCTTATATTTAAAGCCCTTCCCTGAAAATTCCTGCAGGGCTTGCCAGCAGCCCATTGCTTTTAATTGGGCTACAGAAGTGCCACTCCCATTGAAAGCAATGGAAGAACATCGCGATCCTTTGCCACAGCTGTGACAGCTGTGGCAGGGGATTCTTTACTCCCCACAGTGAGTCCTCTTGTCACTGGACACTGTGACAGTGCTGTCACAGTGTTCATTGACTAGGGGACTCCCTGCGTGGAATATTTACACGCACCACGACCTTTGGTGCACGCATGTCTTATCTTTTACAGGTGTGCGTGTTTGCACGCCTGTAAAACACGGACATGTGAACACACCATGGGGAACCAATGGTTCTAATGGATGCGTGGTTTTGTGCGCACGATTTTGCGCACATAAGCACGATCGTCTCAATCCATCCTAAAGCTAAGCCCCACCTACTTTTTTAAAAGTGGCAGAGCCAGCAGTAAAAATTTAAAAAAAAACCATTACCTGAGCCATCTTTCCCAAGATGTGAACAAAATCATCAGGAACTGACCACTATGAGCGCTAGAGAGTTCTCTTTTTTTAATTCTATACTTTTATTACTTTTGCTACTATTTTGTTTTACTTTTTTTTTTGCTACTGTATCCATGTTGGCAGATGGAAATAAAAGGTCATTATGAGATTTCATTAAACAAAGTAAAGCTGAGTTAACGGGTCACACATTCAATAACTGCCTTCTTTTAATCGATCAGTAATGTATTTTCCCTGTGGTTTATATTACAAGTTTATGGCAGATTTACAATGCGGATATAATAATCAAAAGTAAATTGAGAGCTTGTCAAACCCGACAGAGATGATTTAATTTGTCAATCGTCTTCAGAAATCCTATGAAACTTTTCCGCTTGAAGTAAAAAAAAAAAAATGAATGTGCCAGAAATACAAAGAAAAAAAAAACATGACAAATATATTGTAACTGGATTTCTTAATTATGTGATAGAACTTCTCCCCCACCCCGGTAAATGATAGCCATATTAGAAATAACCAATCTGTTATGTAACCTTGAGGCCTCAGTCAGACGGGCGTTTTTTCGCGCGTTTTGCGCATGCGTTTCGCGCATATATGGAACCAATGGTTCGCTATGGCATCGGTCACATGTCCGCTTTTGCGAAAAATTATAGGACACGGCGATTCGCAAATCGCGCCTATCGGCGTTTTGCGATTAATGTGCGCACCAAAATCATTTTTTTCGCCGGTCAGACGAAGTTTCATGCGCATTTTGATGCGCACGGCGATTTTTCTCCGGTCAGACGGGCGTTTTTCTGCGACGATTAACGCGGCTAGGTGCAGATTTTTCCCGCGATTTTTCGCCTCCGGTCACGTGATTTGCGCATGCGCATCTGACATGCGATGCGCAAAACGCGCGAAAAAACGCCCGTCTGACTGAGGCCTAAAGGGAATCTGTCACCACCTATGACCAGCACAAGCTGAGTTACATCGCTTGTAGGGCAGGTTCCAAGGAGTCTGGGGATGTAGTTTTATACTCACCCGACTCTCCGTTCCTGTGTTGTCACTTGTGGAAGTTGGCACAAGTGGACTCATCTCTGCAGCCTGCACAGGCACACACACTGTTCTCTATGGGAGTGCACACACAGCTGTAGAGATGGGTCCGCTCTCAGAGACTGCCATGAGTGACATCGTGAGATAAAACTACATCTCTAGACTCCCCAGAACCTGTCCTATGTGCATCATAACCTCCAAGTAGGGCAAAAATGCACGACTAAAATGTGCAACTCCGCTGGCCGCTACTGAGCGTGGCTGCGCATGAACCGGGTTTTTTATTTCTTTTTTCACGCCCTAGTGCCTGACTTGAAAAGATACTGTGTTAAGATAGGTTCTGCTCTATCCTTCCCAAATGTAGTATAGACTACGTGCGAGTAAGAAAGGGCAAGTCCTATTTTTTGTCACCCATACTATTAACGGGTGTGGATACCACTAATGAGAATGAAACCATTGAAATCAATGGTTTCTTTTCATTCTGTTATGCGGCTGTGATTATCACGGCCACATAATGGGACTGAATCCACCCATATGAAGAACCCCTCATAGGTGGTAACAGGCTCCCTTTAACGTGTAGAGAGCTATCTATCTATTTATTTATCTGTCTATCTCATATCTATCTATCTATCTATCTATGTATCTATCTATCTCATATCTATCTATCTATCTATCTCATATCTATATCTATCTATCTCATATCTATCTATTAGAGTTGAGCGAACATACACTGCCGAGCTTGATGCTCGTTCGAGTAATAGCGTACTCGATGGTGCTCATTACTCGAGCAAGCATCAAGCCGTGTTCAACCCCGCCCCAGTTTTTGGCTCCTCCCGGCTGTGACGGACGAACCTAGGGAAAAAAAAAAAAAGCTCGGCACCCGGCGTCCCACATACAAAAATGCTCAAGTCTCCCATTGCAGTAAATGGGGTTCGTTACTCGAATTTTACAAAAAGCTCAACTCAAATAACCTGGACTCGAGCATTTGGGTGCTCGCTCATCTCTACTATCTATCTATCAATCTATCTATCTATCTATCTCCTATCTATCTATCTATCTCATATCTATCTATCTATCTATCTATCTCATATCTATCTATCTATCTATCTAATATCTATCTATCTCATATCTATCTATCTATCTATCTCATATCTATCTAGCTCATATCTATCTATCTATCTATCTATCTAGCTCATATCTATCTAATATCTCTCTCATATCTATCTATCTCATATCTATCTATCTATCTATCTCCTATCTATCTATCTATCTATCTCATATCTATCTATCTCATATCTATCTATCTATCTATCTATCTATCTATCTAGCTCATATCTATCTCATATCCATCTATCTCATATCTATCTATCTATCTATCTATCTATCTATCTCCTATCTATCTATCTCATATCCATCTATCTCATATCTATCTAGCTATCTATCTATCTCATATCTATCTATCTATCTATCTATCTATCTCATATCTATCTATCTAATATCTATCTATCTCATATCTATCTATCTATCTCATATCTATCTATCTATCTATCTATCTATCTCATATCTATCTCTCTATCTCATATCTATCTATCTATCTATCTATCTATCTATCCATCTCTCATATCTATCTATCTATCTCATATCTATCTAGCTCATATCTATCTATCTATCTCATATCTATCTATCTATCTATTTCATATCTATCTCTCTATCTCATATCTATCTATCTCATATCTATCTAATATCTCTCTCATATCTATCTATCTATCTCATATCTATCTAGCTCATATCTATCTATCTATCTATCTATCTATCTCATATCTATCTATCTATCTATTTCATATCTATCTCTCTATCTCATATCTATCTATCTCATATCTATCTAATATCTCTCTCATATCTATCTATCTCATATCTATCTATCTATCTATCTATCTATCTCCTATCTATCTATCTATCTCATATCTATCTATCTCATATCTATCTATCTATCTATCTATCTATCTATCTATCTAGCTCATATCTATCTCATATCCATCTATCTCATATCTATCTATCTATCTATCTATCTATCTATCTATCTATCTATCTATCTATCTATCTATCTATCTCCTATCTATCTATCTCATATCCATCTATCTCATATCTATCTAGCTCATATCTATCTATCTATCTATCTATCTATCTATCTATCTATCTATCTATCTATCTATCTATCTCATATCTATCTATCTATCTCATATCTATCTATCTAATATCTATCTATCTCATATCTATCTATCTATCTCATATATATCTATCTATCTATCTCATATCTATCTCTCTATCTCATATCTATCTATCTATCTATCTATCTATCTATCTATCTATCTATCTATCTATCTATCTATCCATCTCTCATATCTATCTATCTATCTCATATCTATCTATCTATCTATCTATTTCATATCTATCTCTCTATCTCATATCTATCTATCTCATATCTATCTAATATCTCTCTCATATCTATCTATCTATCTCATATCTATCTAGCTCATATCTATCTATCTATCTCATATCTATCTATCTATCTATCTATCTATCTATCTATCTATCTATCTATCTATCTATCTATCTATCTATCTATCTATTTCATATCTATCTCTCTATCTCATATCTATCTATCTCATATCTATCTAATATCTCTCTCATATCTATCTATCTATCTACAGTATCTTCAAAGAGACAGCTGTGTCCCTATACTCAGATTTTTTTGTCTCATGAATAAAGAGAAACAAAACACTTTTCAAAACTTTCCCTTTGATATCAGTTTTAAAAGTACAAATGGACGGCGCAAAGCGACCTTAGAAATGGCTGCACGCCGACTGCAAGCTTTATATCCTATTTACTTAATAAAAAGCCCTGACCTACCTCTTGAAGTGCATTACATGCATCACCTAATACAGCATTATGTACACATGAACATTCGGGTCGTATCTCATTACTTACTGCTTGGAGGAGATTAATGTTCTATTTACTTTAAACTACATTTCCTTCGCTCGGAAGAGAAGGTGACATTTAGGATGCATAACAAACCCCTCTCCCTCATCCAGGAATGTGTCCCTTATATTATGTCATCAGTGTCTGCCAATCTGTCCGGGTTTAGGCATTTTAGAAATTTCACTTTTCAAAAACAGTCCCGTTAATCTAACGATATCTGAGGTATCGCATTCCCTTTTTTTGTTTTTCAAGGGGACAAAAGGTATTTGTGCCTAATGGGCAACAAAAATAATGAAGAAGAGCGACCCCAAAGACTGGTTGGTCCTTCTCTGGAGGCCAGCATTAGCTTTTCTTTTGATGTTGCCTAAGCACATATTGGTATATTGTATCAGAGCCGTATTTGTCTTTTAACTCCTTTGCGGTTCATTATTTGTGCACAAGTAGGGTTTTCTGAGTAGTATAAAAGTCCCAAACTTCTCTCTGCTATACGTAACAACTATAGCTATCTGACAGGCATGGGCAGTAATAAATAGATTGTACCAGAATCTCAAGTTATCCCCTACTGATCTCGAGAATGGGACACTTTCTTATCACTGTGGAGGTCGCCTCCCCCCTGCAGTGACGTCACTCTGAATGGAGGGCTGGCCGCACATGCGCAGTCAGCGCTCCATTCCTATCAATTGGGATGAAGGAAATATTCGAGTGGGTGCTGCTCAGGTATCTCAGAAGTCCCATTGAAAGTGAATGAAGTGTTGGTGCACTTATATGACCAGCCCGTCATTTAGTCTCCTCCTCACTGCAGGTGTGGGGGTTGTGAAGTAATTCTGCAGTAAGGATGACAGGAGACATTGGACCCCCATACTGGAGGTCTTAACAACGAGAACCCCCCGAGATCAGCAAGTTTAAATTCTGGTACAACCCCTTTAACCTTTGATATACAAGACAGCCAGAGGTAACATTATTAAATGGGTTATCCAATCTTTTAAAAGTGATGACCTATCCTCAGGATAGGCTATCTGTAGTTGATTGGTGGGGATCTGCCACTTGGGATCCTCATCAATTAGCTGATTGAAGGGGCCATTCACTTTAATTGGACAAGCTTGTAGCACTCAGAGTGACTGCTATAAATTATATGGCGTTCTGAGTATTAAAGGGGTTGTCCCGCAGAAGCAAGTGCAGTTATACACTTCTGTATGGCCATATTAATGCACTTTGTAATGTACATCGTGCATTAAATATTGGCCATACAGAAGTTATATACTTACCCCCTCCCGGTGCTGGCGTCCACGTCTCCATGGCGACAACCAAACTTCTCCTCTGAACGCTGCAATAGTCGCGCTTGCGCAGAGAAGAATCCTCTTCTGGATGGTCCGGGCTCACGAGCTGCGTCCTGGCTCCTCCCCCTTCTTAGCATCATTGCGTAGCTCCGCCCCGTCACATGGTGCCGGTCAGCCAATGAGGTGGCTGGAATCGGCAGTGGAGCGCAGACAGCAGAAGAACATCCACGGTGCACCATGGGAGAAGACCCGCAGTGCACCGTGGGAGAAGACCAGCGGCAGCCATCTTGGAAATAAGATTTTTTAAAGTTGCTGAACGGGTATTCAGGTAAGGGAATTTTTTTTAATAACACCTGGCAGCAGTATTCCTTTACAGGTACTGGGGGACTGGGCAAAAAAAATAAATTTCTCTTTAGGCGCGGGACAACCCCTTTAACAGGTTTGTACTCAGATATAAACATTGAATAGTCTACAGAACTGGCACAAGAGCTTCAGTCCTTTCAATAAGCTGATTATCAGGGGTCCTGAGAGGTGGACTCCCACTGATCAGATATTGATGCCCTATCTTAAGCACAGGCCATCAATTTTAAAAGGATGTATACCCCCTTTAACTCTTTATTTTGCCTAGTCCATTGGGGACATACTCTTGAACTCATACTTTTCATCTCCTTTATCGACCTAGACCACCATGGATATTGCCCTTTTGCCAGCTGGGGACCCCATGTGTCATTGATTGATTTGGCTTTGGACTATTCCTGAAGACAGCACCTAGGGGTCCCATGGTTTTATACTTTAAGCCCTTTTTGAGATATCTGGTCTTTGTTGCATGGGCCCAAGACCACTACCCCAAGAGTAATCTCAGTGTAGTGACAGTTGATACAGGTGGGTCAGAAGCACCAAAGCAAGATCCTAGAGGGACAAGCAGGAATGTGGTCAATATAGCAGGCTAATGTCAGGACAGGAGGGGTAAATGCAATATAGTGAGACAGGCAGAAGGTCAGAACAAATAGCAATTTGACAAATTGTAGTCAAGCAACAGGCTGAGGTCAGAACAGGTAGAATTTGGGAAAGCTATGTGGATTGGCAGAGGGGAAAACTAAGAGTCAGACAGGAAACTAGAAAACTTTCATGGAACCAAATGGAACCAATTAGTCAGTCACTCTCCAGTAGGGGGAGGTTGCCTTATATGGCCAGGGAAGTGTCAGGACTGGATGAAGATGGGAAAACTGGGTCTATGTTGGCCTTTTAACAAGTAGGCAACATATGCGCACATTCCCTATGGGCAGAGCTGAAGAAGGGAGGGACAGAGTAGTATTTGACACACAAAGGAGACAAATGAAGTCTACAGTGGGAGGGGAGTGAGAGGCAAAACACTGCAGACTACAGCCAGCAGCAAAAGCACCTTTTAAAAGGCATATATTGTCCATGTTTTTTTACTAATTAAAACCAGATAGTGAAACAGTTTCTTTTTTTTTTTAGTTTTCGATTATATATTTTTTTTATTCTATTGTCTGTAGATTACTATGGGGATAATTATCTTGCCTGAGCTGTGATTAACAGCATTTAGACATATGCTTTACTGCAGAAGTCATGCACCATTTACACAGTAGACATAACTAGACTTATTGACTTTTATGGGAGAGTTTTTTGTGGGCATGCTTCCTGACCTGTGCAGGGAGGCAAAGGAGGTGAGCTGTGAACATTTACCTAAAGTGAATGGTGACTCCTGTGTTATCTATATATAGGTGACACCTTTCATTGTTATCCTGCCTGTGACTGTAATGAGATGACTGCTGAGAAGTTTCCCCTACAGAACAGGAAGTGCCAGACTATCATTAAGCTTAGTGGTCAGTGTGAGAACTGCAAGTAGAAATCGACATAGAAAATTCCAAAAAAAAAAAAAATTCATAAAAAATGTATTCTACAGAAAAACTTAATTTATACAATCGGTCATTTTCTGATAATACCCTAAATGTATTGCCATAGTTCTCCTGCAATAGTAATTGCAGTATGAGACTATATTGCATCATGAAGTTGTACACAAGTAGTCATATAGTCCTTGCTGCAAATAAATTCAAGAGATAGAACTTCCAAAGTCATCCATCAAGTAAAGCTGAGCATGCCAAAAATACAGCATAAAATATCTCCAGGCATGAAACCCCCTGATCTTATTGACTAGGGAGCATCGGTTTCAGCTTCACACATTTAGTGCAGGTAGGCAATGTCATTCATCTTAATGTTAATATATCTATAAAATAATCGGGTTTCTTATCCTCGTCTTTAATCTTCACATAACTCCTTCTCCCTCCATCCCTCACTGTCAAAACCACTTTTTCACCTTTGGAATGACAGACAGTGACTATGACACAGCTGGAGAGGGAACATCTGCTTTTTTGCCTTTATGTGTCCTTTGTGCCGCCTTTGGGACTTGTCTACTGATCTTATTGTCTGAAGCTGCAGTAAGCTGAAGATGTAAGAAGCGACTCAAAGTCTATAATCTTCCCGGATGTCTGTTTTTTTGGCAGTGGGACATTGAGGGCAATGAAGTTGTTATATGAACACACATAAACTTTAGAGTTTCAAATGGCACTTACATGACCACATGCTAAAAGTGACTAAAAAGTCAAATACATAACACTGTATGTGGCTCAGAAGTACACAATATGGTTGACATTTCATGTCATAGCTTTTATGAAATACCAGTAGTACAGATTCAGCAAAATTTAACCCAATGCTGACAACTTGCTCCAACAACAGATCTTAACACAAAAAAAGTCATTGAAAAAGGCAAAAAAATGTGCTACATCACAATTTATAAGTGTCAAGTTAAACTTTGCTACATCTGTAATATTAAATTTTACTGATGATTATTTATCCATTCAGTTGTTGCCGACTTTCGTTTACCTTGTGCATCAGCATACACAATGCTTCCCGGTCCTAAAGATTAGGCACTAAATACAGGGTGAGGCAAAAGTCAGGCCACACCTTTTTAACTTGTGTAATAATTAGAAAATTGACTTCCAATATGTGAAAATATTTATTGTTGCCTTTTATTTTTAAGGAAAGGGGGTTATTTACTAGACCTCAAATGCACCTATTTGAGCACCGAACCTCCCCCACAGTAATACCACCCCATATGGCCGATACTATTCACTCGGCTATGTGGGCATTCATGATTATGCACTTCTTCCACTCTTACGGTGCCAAGCACAAGTGTCTTCTGGTGCTGCAGTTACTGTCATCTAGGTGGTGGAAAGAGTAGCGCAGGCTACCGTTAGCACCTTATTTGTAGGTGCTAAATATAGTACATAGCCTACTGTAAATGAGTATGTACGTGGCTGATGCAACTTTCCTTCGCATCAGCCTCATCTAATATGTATTACTTTGTTTGTTTGTCCATTGTTTCTGGTCCAAAAAAACTATAATTTTTAAACTTCATTTAATAAAAGTTATATTTTAAAGGGGTCCTTTTCAGTGACACTAGATTTCAGCGTGGGGCCATACCTATTGGGACGATCCCCCCGCTTGAAGACAGGGTTTTACTTTTGTGGTTTTAGTTGTCTTGTTAGAGTAGGGACTTATAAGATAACAAGGACCCTTGACGTGGGCTTGTGAGCTTAGGTATTCTGGCCAAAATACAAACCAATGCCTTGTACTTATTAGCATTTTCATCTGCCTATGTGTATTTGTTTATTGGTAAGTATTGTGGCGTCTGTAGTCTTTGTGGTTTTTTTGTATGCACATTCTGCTTATGTTGTTAGTCCCCGCTGGAGTGCATATTCTTTCCCTTTCAACCCTTATTTGGGTTGCATTCATGTAGATCGTAGCCTGCACAGACATAGCAACTAATGGATCTACTATAAAACAATATTTCACTCCTGGAGGTTTAGTAATTCTCCACATTTTGTTTTTACAGACACAAAGCCATGTTTAGTGTCTTAAGGACAGGATGAGAAATCATTGAGCTAAATTATTGCTCAGTGTGATTGAAAAACTTTGGAGAGATTAACACGAGGAAGTTCAGATCCCATAAAATTATCATTGAGTTAATCACGGTAATTTAACAATGGCTGCCCCTGGTGTAAAATTGATTATACGAGTCTTTTATGGATTTTGAACACTTCAGTCTTAAGTAAGAAAAAAAAAATTGCTGCTTATCATAAAGCAAAGTAAGTGAACTGAAATCTTGCTCGCCTGAGTGGGTGATAAATAATTCTTCCACACTTCAGTAGAATTTTGTGATTGCTCAATACTAGAGATGAACGAGTATACTCGCTAAAGGCAATTGCTCCAGCAAGCATTGCCTTTATCGAGTACCTGCCCGCTCGAGATGAAATGTTCGGGTGCCGGCGCGGGTGAGCGGTGAGTAGCGGCTGTCAGCAGGGGGGGAGCGGGGGGAAGGAGAGGGAGAGAGAGATCTCCCCTCCGTTCCTCCCCGCTCTCCCCCACAGCTCCCTGCCCGCCGCCAGCACCCAAACCTTTTCTCTCGAGCGGGCAGGTACTCGCTAAAGGCAATGCTCGCTCATCACTACTCAATACCCATCTAAATGTAATATTTTCAGTAGTAAAACTTTACATAATAGTTTCAGAAAAAAAGAAAATCTGCATTTTTTTATCCATTTTGCTAAAAATATGATTTTAGTAAACCAAATATTGCAAACAATTCTATCTATCTATCCTAAATGGCCACTTCCTAAGAAACACCTATCTAGTAACATCTTGGACTTCCCGTGACTTTTGGAACTCTTTAGTCACTGGTCAGACCACATATGGAATATTGTGGATAGTTTTGGGCACCGGTACTCAAGAAGGACAGGGCAGGGCAGGCGAGGGGCTACATGTTGGGCTGCATCTCAAGTTCCCAGGTCCCACTATTAAGCCACAATAGCGGCAAGAGTGGGCCCCCCCCCCCCTCCCAAAAACTTTTACTTCTGAAAAGCCCTCATTAGCATGGCATACCTTAGCTAAGCACCACACTACCTCCAACAAAGCACAATCACTGCCTGCATGACACTCCGCTGCCACTTCTCCTGTTTTACATGCTGCCCAACCGCCCCCCCACAGCGCACACCAAAGTGTCCCTGCGCAGCCTTCAGCTGCCCTAATGCCTCACCACCCTCATGTCTATTTAGAAGTGCGTCTGCCATGAGGAGGAACCGCAGGCACACACTGCAGAGGTTGGCACGGCTAGGCAGCGACCCTCTTTAAAAGGGGCGGGGCGATAGCCCACAATGCTGTACAGAAGCAATGAGAAATAGAATCCTGTGCCACCGCCATCAGGAGCTGCACACGTGGGCATAGCAATGGGGAACCTATGTGTCACACACTATTCATTCTGTCAAGGTGTCTGCATGCCCCAGTCAGACCGGGCTTTTTAATTCATAGACACAGGCAGGTACAACTCCCTATTGTGAAGTCCCTGTCGACCGACAGCATGGGTGGCTTCCTGGAACCCACCGGCGGTACATAAAAATATCCCATTGCAGTGCCCAACACAGCTGAGGTAGTAATGTCGTGCTTAATGCAGGTGGGCTTCGGCCCACACTGCATGCCCCAGTCAGACTGGGGTTCTTTACAAGTGTACAGATGTGTTAAAAACTCCGTGTGCACCTACAGCATGGGTGGCTCCCTGGAACCCACCGGCGGTACATAAAAATATCCCATTGCATTGCCCAACACAGCTGAGGTAACGTCAGCTGTAATGCAGGTGGGCTAAAAATTCATTTGATTACACTGTAGGCGAGGGCCCACAAAAATTGCTGTATCAACAGTACTAATGTACATCCAAAAAATTGGCCATGGCCAACCAAGAGGGCAGGTGAAACCCATTAATCGCTTTGGTTAATGTGGCTTAAGTGGTAACTAGGCCTGGAGGCAGCCCAGTTTAACGAAAAATTGGTTCAAGTTAAAGTTTCAACGCTTTTAAGAGCATTGAAACGTATAAAAATTGTTTAGAAAAATTATATGAGTGAGCCTTGTGGCCCTAAGAAAAATTGCCCGTTCAGCGTGATTACTTGAGGTTTCAGGAGGAGGAGCAGGAGGAGGAGGAGGAATATTAGACACAGATTGATGAAGCAGAAATGTCCCCGTTTTGGATGGTGAGAGAGAACGTAGCTTCCATCCGCGGATGCAGCCTACGTATTGCTTACGTATCGCTGCTGTCCGCTGGTGGAGAAGAGAAGTCTGGGGAAATCCAGGCTTTGTTCATCTTGATGAGTGGTAGCCTGTCGGCACTGTCGGTTGACAAGCGGCTACGCTTATCTGTGATGATTCCCCCAGCCGCACTAAACACCCTCTCCGACAAGACGCTAGCCGCAGGACAAGCAAGCACCTCCAGGGCATACAGCGCTAGTTCAGGCCACGTGTCCAGCTTCGACACCCAGTAGTTGTAGGGGGCAGAGGCGTCACGGAGGACGGTCGTGCGATCGGCTACGTACTCCCTCACCATCCTTTTACAGTGCTCCCGCCGACTCAGCCTTGACTGGGGAGCGGTGACACAGTCTTGCTGGGGAGCCATAAAGCTGGCAAAGGCCTTGGAGAATGTTCCCCTGCCTGCGCTGTACATGCTGCCTGATCTCTGCGCCTCCCCTGCTACCTGGCCCTCGGAACTGCGCCTTCTGCCACTAGCGCTGTCGGATGGGAAGTTTACCATCAGTTTGTCCACCAGCGCCCTGTGGTATAGCATCATTCTCGAACCCCTTTCCTCTTCGGGAATGAGAGTGCAAAGGCTCTCCTTATACCGTGGATCGAGCAGTGTGTACACTCAGTAATCCGTAGTGGCCAGAATGCGTGTAACGCGAGGGTCACGAGAAAGGCATCCTAACATGAAGTCAGCCATGTGTGCCAGGGTACCTGTATGCAACACATGGCTGTCCTCACTAGGAAGATCACTTTCAGGATCCTCCTCCTCCTCCTCTTCCTCCTCCTCAGGCCATACACGCTGAAAGGATGACAGCCCAGCAGCATGTGTACCCTCACCAGTGGGCCAAGCTGTCTCTTCCCCCTCCTCCTCATCCTCCTCATGCTCCTCCTCCTCCTCCTCAACGCGCTGAGATATAGACAGGCGGGTGCTCTGACTATCCAGCGACATACTGTTTTCCCCCGGCTCTGTTTCCGAGCGCAAAGCGTCTGCCTTTATGCTTTGCAGGGAACTTCTCAAGATGCATAGCAGAGGAATGGTGACGCTAATGATTGCAGCATCGCCGCTCACCACCTGGGTAGACTCCTCAAATTTTCCAAGGACCTGGCAGATGGCTGCCAACCAGGGCCACTCTTCTGTAAATAATTGAGGAGGCTGACTCCCACTGCGCCGCGCAAGATGGAGTTGGTATTCCACTATAGCTCTACGCTGCTCATAGAGTCTGGCCAACATGTGGAGCGTAGAGTTCCACTGTGTGGGCACGTCGCACAGCAGTCGGTGCACTGGCAGATTAAACCTATGTTGCAGTGTCCGCAGGGTGGCAGCGTGCGTGTGGGATTTGCGGAAATGTGCGCAGAGCTGGCGCACCTTTCCAAGCAGGTATGACAAGTGGGGGTAGCTTTTCAGAAAGCGCTGAACCACCAAATTAAAGACATGGGCCAGGCATGGCACGTGCGTGAGGCTGCCGAGCTGCAGAGCCGCCACCAGCTTACGGCCGTTGTCACACACGACCATGCCCGGTTGGAGGCTCAGCGGCGCAAGCCAGTGGTCGGTCTGCTCTGTTAGACCCTGCAGCAGTTCGTGGGCCATGTGCCTCTTCTCTCCTAAGCTGAGTAGTTTCAGTACGGCCTGCTGACGCTTGCCCACTGCTGTGCTGCCACGCCGCGTGACACCGACTGCTGGCGACGTGCTGCTGACACATCTTGATTGCGAGACAGAGGTTGCGTTGGAGGAGGAGGAGGAGGAAGGTGCTTTAGTGGAGGAAGCATACACCGCCTCAGATACCACCACCGAGCTGTGGCCCGCAATTCTGGGGGTGGGTAGGACGTGAGCGGTCCCAGGCTCTGACTCTGTCCCAGCCTCCACTAAATTCACCCAATGTGCTGTCAGGGAGATATAGTGGCCCTGCCCGCCTGTGCTTGTCCACGTGTCCGTTGTTAAGTGGACCTTGGGAGTAACCGCGTTGGTGAGGGCGCGTACAATGTTGCGGGAGACGTGGTCGTGCAGGGCTGGGACGGCACATCGGGAAAAGTAGTGGCGACTGGGAACCGAGTAGCGCGGGGCAGCCGCCGCCATCATGCTTTTGAAAGCCTCCGTTTCCACAAGCCTATACGGCAGCATCTCTAGGCTGATCAATTTTGCAATGTGCACGTTTAACGCTTGAGCATGCGGGTGCGTGGCGTCGTACTTGCGCTTGCGCTCAAACTGTGGCACTAGCGACGTCTGGACGCTGCGCTGAGAGACATTGCTGGATGGGGCCGAGGACAGCAGAGGTGAGGGTGTGGGTGCAGGCCAGGAGATGGTAGTGCCTGTGTCCTCAGAGGGGGGTTGGATCTCAGTGGCGGGTTGGGGCACAGGGGGAGAGGCAGTGGTGCAAACCGGAGGCGGTGAACGGGCATCGTCCCACCTTGTGGGGTGCTTGGCCATCATATGCCTGCGCATGCTGTTGGTGGTGCCTCCCCAGCTGATCTTGGCGCGACAAAGGTTGCACACCACTGTTCGTAGGTCGTCAGGCGTCTCTGTGAAAAACTGCCACACCGTAGAGCACCTTGACCTGTGCAGGGTGGCATGGCGCGAGGGGGCGCTTTGGGAAACAGTTGGTGGATTATTCGGTCCCGCCCTGCCTCTACCCCTGGCCACCGCACTGGCTCGGCCTGTGCCCACACCCTCACTTGGCCCTCCGTGTCCTCGGCCGCGTCCACGTCCTCTAGGCCTACCCCTACCCCTCAGCATGCTGTATTACCAGTGATTTGATTTCCCAGGCAGGAAATAAATTGGCGCAAGCCTGCAGGTCAAATATAATTTTTTCGCTTTTTTGCAAAGGGAAGGCCCCACTGCGTATATTCAATGAACAATACGTTTAATGACTGTGGTGTGGCCCTGAAAAAGTGTCACACAACTTTAGTGTAGCAGAGTTATTAACTCTGGCAGAGCAGGTATTTGCCAGTCAGGAAAGACAATGGCGCAAGCCTGCAGTAAACCGTAGCTGGTTGCGTCTGATTTTTGTACGTTGTCCACACAGCACACACGTACACGGAGACCTTAGGACTGACACAGGCAGGCCAAATATAATTTCTTTTCCTTTTTTGCAAAGGGAAGGACCCACTGCGTATATTCAATGAACAATAACTTTTAGAACTGTAGTGTGGCCCTGAAAAAGTGACACACAACTTTAGTGTAGCAGAGTTATTAACTCTAGCAGAGCAGGTATTTGCCAGTCAGGAAAGACAATGGCGCAAGCCTGCAGTAAACCGTAGCTGGTTGCGTCTGATTTTTCTACGTTGTCGACGCAGCACACACGTACACGGAGACCTTAGGACTGACACAGGCTGGCCAAATATAATTTCTTTTCCTTTTTTGCAAAGGGAAGGACCCACTGCGTATATTCAATGAACAATAACTGTGTTGTGGCCCTGCCTACACAATTCTGTCCCTGTAGTATCAATGGAGGGTGCAATGCTCTGCACAGACGATTTTTAGAAGAAAAAAAAATGCAACACTGCTAACAGCAGCCAGCACAGTACTGCACACGGTTAAATTTGGCCCTAGAAAGGACCGTTGAGGTTCTTGAAGGCTACACTTACTCCTAACACTCTCCCTGCCTATGCACCACTTCTGTCCCTAATGCCGGGTGCAATGCTCTGCACTGCCGATTTTGAGAAAAAAAAAACAAAAAACACTGCTAGCAGCAGCCTGCACACAGGTAGATGTGGCCCTAAGAAGGACCTTTAGGGTTCTTGAAGCCTACACTGACTCCTAACGCTCTCCCTACAGCAGCACCAGCACGATAGTACTTTCCCTCAGCTAACTCACAAGGCATGTGTGGCGAGCCGCGGGAGGGGCCGACTTTTATACTCGGGTGACATCTGATCTTCCCAGCCACTCACTGCAGGGGGGTGGTATAGGGCTTGAACGTCACAGGGGGAAGTTGTAATGCCTTCCCTGTCTTTCAATTGGCCAGAAAAGCGCGCTAACGTCTCAGAGAGGAAACTGAAAGTAACCAGAACACCGCGTGGTGCTCGTTACGAGTAACGAGCATCCCGAACACCCTAATATTCGCACGAATATCAAGCTCGGACGAGTACGTTCGCTCATCTCTAGTTATAATCAATAATAACTTCAAAAGAGTGGTTGATCCAGGGATTACTCCGATTGCCAGATTGGATTCAGGAAGGAATTTTTTTCCCCTTAACCCCTTGAGTGGCAGGTTTCCTACCACCCTGTCGTGCCCACCAGGGCAGGTTTTTTTAAATGGTCTAATCATTGAATTTCAACTAATTTTTCAGTTGCGCCTCAAGAGCCATAACTTTTTCATTTTTCCATTGACATGGCCATATAAGGGCTTGTTTTTTGCGAGACAAGTTGTGATTTTTTAAACAGGGGGGAGGAAAAAAAGAAATGGGGAAAAAAGAAAAAAAGGGGCCATGTCATTAAGGGGTTAAATAATGTATTAACTTCCTTCTCTGGGTCATAACGACGCATGGATACCACATGTGTGATTGTAGTTTTGATTCTTTACAAAATAAAGGGAGACAAGTGTTTTTATAATTTTTTTTATAATTTTTTTCCTTTTTTTTATTTTTATTTTTTGTCCCTTTAGGGGACTTCCACAGGGACCCATCAGGAGCCCTGATCACATTCCAGGGGTCCGATGGTGACAGCCCTTTACATGCTGCAGTGACAGCCCTTTACATGCTGCAGTGACAGCCCTTTACATGCTGCAGTGACAGCCCTTTACATGCTGCAGTCACATAGACTGCAGCATGTAAAGGGTTAACACAGCAGAGATCGAAGGTTTTCTCTGATCTCTGCTGTAAGAGCTAGTACCTAGCTGTCCTCTGACAGACAAGCACCAGCTCTCCCTGCCACAGAGACCATCGGCTTGCTTCTGACAAGCCGATGGTCTCTATGGCAACCTGTAAACAAAGCAGGAGATTGCCGGCATATCGGCAATATCTTCTGCTGGTTTTTCAAAGGCCTTGCTTTGTTCTCTGTGGGTCTGTGCAGGCAGAGCACAGTGTCACAGCGTGTGGCATTGTGCTCTGCAGCTCCCATAGTGATACATAGCCCGGAAATCTTCCGGGCTATGTCGCTATGAGCAGTGGAGCTCGTCCCGGAAACTTTCCGGGCGTGCCACTCAAGGGGTTAAATGGGGAAAATTGTCTTTTACCTCATTGTTTTTTTTCCCCTTCCTCTAGATCAACATTGGGGGTAATAGGCTAAATTGGATGGACATATGTCTTCTTTTGGCCTAACATACTCTGTTAAACTATGCAATACAGTTAGTAGGATGAGCTGTGATATGCTCTATTATAACTGTATGACAGGAGCTGTATGAATACCATCAGTAACTTTGAAAAGAGTGCCTGCATCCCCCTGTAGGCAGTTTATGTGGTAAGTGCATGTAACAGCATCATACAAACTGAGAAACTAACTTAATTTGAGATTACATAACCCCAAGTAGATCTGAGTTGGTTAGAACTGAGATCCCATGACCATCTGAGAATAAAGAAGAAGCTGGGAGTATCAGATAGAAAGAAATGACTAACCGAGGTAACACCAGCTCACTTATATGTACTGGGGTAGCTACATAATGAATAGATTAAGAAATGGAGTGGCTCTTTAATAAAGTGGCCGGTACACTTTGTATTCATACATTACTTGCGCCTTCATACAAGTTGCATAAACCATCTCTTCCACATATATCGTTAGTTTTCTGTTTTGCTCCTCAGTTCTTTCTTGCACTCAATCTTTCTTTTTCCATATGCTGCGCACTAATACTAATACAATAAGTCTCATTCACGGTAAGTTAAAAGTGATGAAAGTCCTGGGAGGAAGCCAGAACAGCATTCATTAACACTCCCTTTTCTGCTTTGTTACTTGCCTGCATCCTTTTATCTTGGGTGAATGCAGCATACATCTGTTATGCTATGGAAACTCAATTACTATCTATCTTTTTATCTCTGTCTCATTTTCAGAAAACATATCTGGAAGGGCAAAATATAATGAAATTCATAAGAATGTAGTCTGGGTTAAATAATTAAATATGCAATTTCCCAAAACTACAGTGATAACGGCTGAAGAAATAATGACAAATGCAGCTAACATAATGCCGGGGGTAACTGCAGCCAGTGTCATTGCCATTCCACTCACTGGCTTCTTTGCATTCCAGTCAACTGGGTGTGTTCTGTAATGCAAAAAAAGCTCTCCGTATGTTTTGTGCATATCCCAACTGCTACATAAATGAAGTAAATACTAATTACAAGATACAGCTGTTCAAACACAGGAGGGCAATTATAACATCCCAAAATGTTGTTTCAGCTCCAAAACTATTTCAGTAATCACTACTTACTTGACTGACTGTGTGTTTTGTACATAGATAACTATAAAACATTAAAAATGAAGAAAGGTGTCATATCATCCCGGCTAATTGAAAGTGAAGAGATGGAAAAATCCAATTAGCATTTTGAACTTGTATTGTCTTTGTCAATTATATTAATTGTGGTTTTGAAACATGGGTTGAATCCTTATCTGTTCTCTGGGCAAAAGAGCATGTTGTAGTGAACATTTAGTAAGTCGAATTTGCGTCTTTGACCTTTACTGTTGAAAAGATGGAAATGTTCCCCTACGAGTGATAAAATAATTTCTTATCATCGTAATTAATGATGAAGAGTAGAATTGTCAATATATGTAAATGAGATGAAATATTCACCATCGGCTAAAGACTCTTTAGCTTCACGTTATTATCTGTGCAGTTACTATCCTTGATTGAAAAACTAGTACAATTTAGACATGATATAGATAAATGAATGTAGAGTTGGCTATTATTCATCAGTAACTTAAAGGAGTTTCCAGAATATATACCAGTGATGATCTATCCTCAGGATGGGTCATCGATAGTTGATTAGCTAAGGGTCCACCACTTGGGATCCCTGCCAATGAGCTGATGCTCCAGCCCACTGTCAGTGCAGCAGGGCCAGATGTCGACATTGGTGGTTAGAGCCACAAGTGTAATAGAAGGCTTTGCTCCCAATTAAATCTCTAGGAGGGATTCCATCCATTACAATTCTGGCTCCTAATTGTGGTCAGAGCCAAAAGTGTATTGGATAGCATCACTTCCATTGTTTTTAATGGGAGTGAAGTAGAGATGAGCGAGCGTACTCGGTTCGGGTGTTTTTGCACTCGAGCACCGCTTTTTCCGAGTAACTGACTACTTGGACGAAAAGATTCGGGGGGCGCAGGGGGGGGCAGGGGGGCGGCGTGGTGGAGCGGGGGTAGCAGTGGGGAACAGGTGGGAGCACTCTCTCTCCCCCCCCACTCCCCTCTGCAAACCCCGGCTCACCCCTGGCGCAGCCCGAATTTTTTCGTCCGAGTAGTCAGTTACTCGAAAAAAGCGGTGCTCGAGTGCAAAAACACCCGAACTGAGTACGCTCGCTCGTCTCTAGAGTGAAGCCATCTTTTACACTTCCTGCTTTGACCACCGATATGAATGTCCAGCCCCACTGCAGAGACAGCAGGCCGAAGGATCAGCACACTGGTAGGGATCTGAAATGGGTGACCCCCAACTATCAACTATTGATAGCCTATCCAGAGGATAGGTCATCAGTTGCAAAGACCCAAGACTACATTATTAAAGTTTGGGACTCGATTGCAGCAATTATTTATTCATGCGATTTTTCAGCATTTACTGGTGAACGTAAAACCGCATACAGTCTTGTGAAAGAGCCCTCATGGTAGTCTTTAAAATTACACAAGGAGGGAGGAGCTAAGACCTTTTTAGTAGGGTTTGTTAAAATTTGAATTAACTCGTCATATCACCTGTTCAAAGCATGTGGTAGGGAAATAAAACCCCATATGTATACGAGTGGAGTTGTTCAGACTACAGAAAAGAAAAAAAAAAAGGATAAAAAACTTGTTCAGCGCTCCTTCACACGGGCGCTGTGACTTTCGGTCAGCCGCGTCACGCCCGTAGCGTGGCCGAAAATTACATAAACGAGAGGCAGCCATGACCAAGTTATGGCTGCAACTTCCTTTTTAATACCTATTTAGATGGCCGAGGCTATGGTGCATATATGCTGAGGCCCCGAGATACCGTTGGGCGGAGGGGGAGTATAGCTTTGCTAAACTACCACCCGCCTTCCGCCCCCTGTCCACTTCCTCTCTGCCCCTTGCCGGCTTACGACAAGGGGAGGGGGCGGGAGCTTAGCAGAGGTAGTCCCTCACCCTTTCCGCTCCAGCCTATGGAAGCTGCTGGCCACAGGGAGGGGGCGGGACTTTGACACACTAGCAGCCAGCAAGGGGCGGAAAAGGGGCAGGAAGGGGGATGGAGTTTAGCAGAGATGCTGCTGAACTCCCTCTTACCTTACCTTTCGGGCAGCTCTCATAAGTTCCCATAGGAGTCTATGGGAACGGCCTGTATTCCGGATGAACGATATTTCCAGAACTATCTTTTCCAAATGGCGTAAAAATAGCCGGCCAGAATGCGCTCTATATGTTCTGTCTTTTCGGGCCGGCCATTTTTACACACCGGAAAACCGTCCATCTGAACTGATGCATTGGAATCCAATGCATCAGATGGTCATGTATATCGAGCCGATATACGTTCCTGTGAATAAGCCCTTAAGAATATACTTTTTGTTATATGAAGAAACTGCATTAAAATATATTTAATTTTGAAGACATTTAGCACATATCTGTTTTTATATCCTGTCATCGTAGGGTTCTCTACATCTCGATAGATAATAAATAGAGATGAGCGAGCACCAAAATGCTCGGGTGCTCGTTACTCGAGATGAACTTTCAGTGATGCTCGAGAGTTCGTTTCGAGTAACGAACCCCATTGAAGTCAATGGGCGACTCGAGCATTTTTGTATTTCGCCGATGCTCGCTAAGGTTTTCATTTGTAAAAACCTGGGAAATTCAAGAAAGTGATGGGAACGACACAGAAACGGATAGGGTCCCGCTGAGCCAATCAGAGGCAGCAGTGACACACCCATTCATAAATTCATGAATGGGTGTGTGAGTGGAATCTGCCTCTGATTGGTCAGGCTGTGACCAATTAGAGGCAGCTCATTCAGCAGGCGGGGATTTTAAATCCCCGGCTGCTGAATACTACTCACAGCTGTTCAGAGCAGTTCAGGAGGACTGCCGCTGGCCGCGCTGAACTCCGTCTGCCGGGACCAGGTGAGTATATATATATTTTTTTTTACACATTTCTGGATGAATTGCAGGGAAACTCTTATATATTTAAGCCCTTCCCGACAATTCATCCCGCGCTCGCCGGCAGGCCATTGCTTTCAATGGAGCTGGCTGTATTGCCGGCTCCATTGAATTCAATGGTCAGTGCTCGTTTAATCGAGACGAGTACCGTGTGGTGCTCGTCTCGAGTAACGAGCATCTCGAGCACCCTAATACTCAAACGAGCATCAAGCTCGGATGAGTATGCTCGCTCATCTCTAATAATAAATCATGTACAGTCCTTCCATTGGCCCCGTTCTGTTGAGCATTAGCTGAAAAATCCAACGAATCTTGTCTATTCACTGGATGCCAATAACATGATGTTAAAAATTTACAGAGTTGCAATGTCAAAAAGGACTAAATTAGAGCTTCTGTTTCCAAAACCATTTATTTATTTGCAGCTCATTCCTGTCAATATACCACGCTTGAATAACGTTTGACTAGAAAAGTCTCATTCTTTAACCGCCACAAATGGAGCTCATACTCATTACAGTGATTTGGAAAATAACTTTGGTTACCGTCCAATAAATATCCTGACATTGCATTTTTTTTCAATAGTGTTCGCATCTTAAAAAGTGCAAAGATTTCCCCTCCCCCGTCATTTAAACTGCATAAACTATAATTTCAGCAAAATCAAGCAAAGACCTAATCAAGCTTTAATTTGCTAATTACTTCTCAATTTGATTAGATCTGGCAGCTAATCATCTCTGGAAATTTAAAGTCAATCTTCCACTCACATTTGCAAATCAGGGACTCTGCGAATAAATGGGGAATATTGGAAATAACTTTCATTTAATAAAGAAATATGAACAATTTTTAGAGTCATTTCTTCTATTGCGAGTCGGCAGATGCAAATTGATTGAAATATAATCTGTGCGCATTTCAGATTCTGTTAGAAAGAAGCCATTTCATAGGATGTTAAAAGCAGTTTGCATTAGAACCAAAGGCAGGCATATGCTACACTGCACAAACACAATATAACTCAGAAGGACAATGAAAGTCAAGCACAAGGCAGTTAGGTAAACAGGTCTCAAACTTTGCTTTGTCTGTGTGTCTAAACCTACTCGGCTTCGTAAAGTAAAAAAAAAAAGTATATTACATTTGAGGTCAAAGGTGAATCTTATTTTTAGCAAATAGTATTTTATAACGGTTGACCACTTTAAATTCTAGCTCCACAACAATGCAATCTGAGGACATTTTCCTAGTAATAGAGCCCTAGTTTTGCAAGCATTCATGGGTACAGGGTGGCCCCAAGCCTTTATGCTGCCTGAGACTAAGCATGAAATGGTTCTCCCTTCAAAAACTGGACTCACTTAACAGGCATTGAGAGCGCTAATATACAAGATACCTAACACACATGTGAACCATTGAGACTTCTCCAAAGTAACGGAGTAACAGTGCCCCCCTTAATGACCTCAGTAGTAGCAAAGACCTCATTAGTAGTCCCAGTAGTAATAGTGGCCCTCTTAATGTCCCCAGTAGTAATAATGATCCCATTAGTGGTCCCAGTACTAATAGTGAAAACCAGTAGTGGCCCCAATAGTAATAGTGACCCCCTTAATGGCACCAGTAGTAAAAGTAACACAGGGGCTGTGGACGGAATGAGTGAAATGCTTGTCACGTTGCTTCCCGGCCAGCTCCCAGCTAGCAATAATTTTTTACTAGCCATGGCCGGTAAAAAATAAATACTGTGAGGAGGCAGTTTCAGGTCACCTCCTGGTAGAGGGCCTCTGCATGAGTTTAAGAGTATAACTAGAGTCGGATGGACTCTAGAGCAAATGCAACAACTTGCTAAAGGAGTTTTCCCATTAGAGTGACAATGTATTACTTGGATATGTCATAAGGTCGGACTACTGGGAACCTCACGATCTTTAAAATGAAGAGGCTAAATGTTACAGTGTACCATCCGTAACAGGTAGTGGAACCAGAGTGGCATTACTATGTCAGCCTGGTCCACTTGGCTATTCTTTGAGCCTGCTGTTTGTCTCTTACCTGTCACTGCGAAAGGTCCCTGTCCCATTGTTTGCTGCGAATACTTTACTGAAGCCTATCTCTCCACTCTGCTGTAACATTTCATCTAGTATATAAACTGATTGGCCAATAGGTTGGTGTATCTCCTGGCTGGCCAATCAGCCATGGTGCGAGTATATTTAACCCAGTCTCACCCAATTCTAGGTGTGGTTCATTGTGTAGTTTAGCTGTTTGTGTGAGTATGTGTGCTGTGCAGCTCTCTGTCTGAATCCTGTTGGGCATGGTAGTCTAGTTCTATGTTGTGTCAGATGGTTGTAGTCTTTGTGGTGATGTTTGGGTCTAGACCCTGTGTTCTTTTGGTGTTTGCCTAGATCAAGACTGGAATTCATGTTCTGTTTGTTGTTCGTTGTGCCCTCCATCCATAGGTGTGTGGACTCTTAAATTCTCTCTGTCCATGGGTGTGAATGAATCCTTTCCGTCTACGTGTGCAGACACCTGGTCTGAATGAATCCCCTTTCCAACTGTATGTGTACAGACACCTGAACCCATGTTTTGATTGGTGTGTGGGATGTGCACGCGGCATCTTTGTGTTGTGTCTCAATGGGGTTTGTTTTACATTTGGTTAGTTTTGTCCTCCTTCCTATTTTCCATCTAGGGACAGATGCAAGGCCGTTCTTGTCAGGATAATCACCCTGCTTGTATGCAGAGTCCGCTCTCCAAAAAGTTGCTTTGGATAACTTTCCCCTATATATTTGTCGGCATGGTCCTTCTTAGACCAAAAAAAAGGTTTGGTACCATGTTAACCAGTGGAGCAAATTTTGATTGTTCTCAGTAAAATAAACCAAGTAATCCTGTACATATGATACCATTTAATGGCCAACAAAAATACATGATCTTGTTGCAAGCTTTTAGACTCTCTTGGACCGTTATTTCTTGGTGGAACCCCTGGCTTAGTTTGTTCATGCACACAAGGTACTATAAGTCCTGCACAAACAAAACACTGCACTCTCTTCCTGATTTTCTCTACAAGCATTGTTTTATTATAGGGATTTGGAGAGGAAAGGGGAAACCATGTCCCAACTATTCAGTAAGTCTGTTGGGAAAGGGTTTAGTATTAGAGATGAGCGAACACCAAAATGTTCGGGTGTTCGTTATTCGTAACGAACTTCCCGTGATGCTCGAGGGTTCGTTTCGAACAACGAACCCCATTGAAGTCAATGGGCGACCAGAACATTTTTGTATTTCGCCGATGCTCGCTAAGGTTTTCATGTGTGAAAATCTGGGCAATTCAGGAAAGTGATGGGAATGACACAGTGACGGATAGGGCAGGCGAGGGGCTACATGTTGGGCTGCATCCTAAGTTCACAGGTCCCACTATTAAGCCACAATAGCGGCAAGAGTGGGCCCCCCCCCCCTCCCAACAACTTTTACTTCTGAAAAGCGCTCATTAGCAATGCATACCTTAGCTAAGCACCACACTACCTCCAACAAAGCACAATCACTGCCTGCATGACACTCTGCTGCCACTTCTCCTGGGTTACATGCTGACCAACCGCCCCCCCTCCCCCCCACAGCGCACACCAAAGTGTCCCTGGGCAGCCTTCAGCTGCCCTCATGCCACACCACGCTCATGTCTATTTAGAATTGCGTCTGCCATGACGAGGGACCGCAGGCACACACTGCAGAGGTTGGCACGGCTAGGCAGCGACCCTCTTTAAAAGTTGGGGAGCGATAGCCCACAATGCTGTACAGAAGCAATGAGAAATAGAATCCTGTGCCACCGCCATCAGGAGCTGCACACGTGGGCATAGCAATGGGGAACCTATGTGCCACACACTATTCATTCTGTCAAGGTGTCTGCATGCCCCAGTCAGACTGGTAATATGCACCTTAACAGTAACCGCGTTGGTGGTAATGTGGTGGTGACTGCGGACCTAGTAGCACGGTTGTATTTTGTTGGTTTTCGGAATGTGGCCAGGATTAAGTAGGCCGTGGCGGGGGGATGGTGGGGGGGCTCTCTTGTAGTGTCGGTAAAGGTGAAATTCTTGGACTGCCACCAGACGAACCAATGCAAAGGCATTTGCCAACAATGTTTTCCCTGTTGGAGGAGGAGGGGGATGTTTTTGAGGCACTACGTGTCCTCTCCACGTGTCCGTGGTTATATGCACCTTAACAGTAACCGCGTTGGTGGTAATGTGGTGGTGACTGCGGACCTAGTAGCACGGTTGTATTTTGTTGGTTTTCGGAATGTGGCCAGGATTAAGTAGGCCGTGGCGGGGGGATGGTGGGGGGGCTCTCTTGTAGTGTCGGTAAAGGTGAAATTCTTGGACTGCCACCAGACGAACCAATGCAAAGGCATTTGCCAACAATGTTTTCCCTGTTGGAGGAGGAGGGGGATGTTTTTGAGGCACTACGTGTCCTCTCCACGTGTCCGTGGTTATATGCACCTTAACAGTAACCGCGTTGGTGGTAATGTGGTGGTGACTGCGGACCTAGTAGCACGGTTGTATTTTGTTGGTTTTCGGAATGTGGCCAGGATTAAGTAGGCCGTGGCGGGGGGATGGTGGGGGGGCTCTCTTGTAGTGTCGGTAAAGGTGAAATTCTTGGACTGCCACCAGACGAACCAATGCAAAGGCATTTGCCAACAATGTTTTCCCTGTTGGAGGAGGAGGGGGATGTTTTTGAGGCACTACGTGTCCTCTTCACGTGTCCGTTCCATGTCAGCAATAGTAGCACTCAAGACAGGCCCCAGTAACAATTCTGAAGCAGCAGTATAGCGGGAGCGCAGTCTTCGTTCCATGTAAGCAATAGTAGCACTCAAGACAGGCCCCAGTAACAATTCTGAAGCAGCAGTATAGCGGGAGCGCAGTCTTCGTTCCATGTAAGCAATAGTAGCACTCAAGACAGGCCCCAGTAACAATTCTGAAGCAGCAGTATAGCGGGAGCGCAGTCTTCGTTCCATGTAAGCAATAGTAGCACTCAAGACAGGCCCCAGTAACAATTCTGAAGCAGCAGTATAGCGGGAGCGCAGTCTTCGTTCCATGTAAGCAATAGTAGCACTCAAGACAGGCCCCAGTAACAATTCTGAAGCAGCAGTATAGCGGGAGCGCAGTCTTCGTTCCATGTAAGCAATAGTAGCACTCAAGACAGGCCCCAGTAACAATTCTGAAGCAGCAGTATAGCGGGAGCGCAGTCTTCGTTCCATGTAAGCAATGGTTAATGTGGCTTAAGTGGTAACTAGGCCTGTAGGCAGCCCAGTGTAGCGAAAAATTGGTTCAAGTTAAAGTTCCAACGCTTTTAAGCGCATTGAAACTTATAAAAATTGTTAAGAAAAATTATTTGAGTGAGCCTTGTGGCCCTAAGAAAAATTGCCCGTTCAGCGTGATTACGTGAGGTTTCAGGAGGAGCAGGAGGAGGAGGAGGAGGAATATTAGACACAGATTGATGAAGCAGAAATGTCCCCGTTTTGGATGGTGAGAGAGAACGTAGCTTCCATCCGCGGGTGCAGCCTACGTATTGCTTACGTATCGCTGCTGTCCGCTGGTGGAGAACAGAAGTCTGGGGAAATCCAGCCTTTGTTCATCTTGATGAGTGTTAGCCTGTCGGCACTGTCGGTTGACAAGCGGCTACGCTTATCTGTGATGATTCCCCCAGCCGCACTAAACACCCTTTCCGACAAGACGCTAGCCGCAGGACAAGCAAGCACCTCCAGGGCATACAGCGCTAGTTCAGGCCACGTGTCCAGCTTCGACACCCAGTAGTTGTAGGGGGCAGAGGCGTCACCAAGGATGGTCGTGCGATCCGCTACGTACTCCCTCACCATCCTTTTACAGTGCTCCCGCCGACTCAGCCGTGACTGGGGAGCGGTGACACAGTCTTGGTGGGGAGCCATAAAGCTGGCCAGGCCCTTAAAGACTGTTGCACTGCCTGGGATGTACATGCTGCTCGATCTACGCACATCCCCTGCTACCTTGCCCTCGGTACTGCGCCTTCTGCCACTAGCGCTGTCGGCTGGGAATTTTACCATCACCTTGTCCGCAAGGGTCCTGTGGTATAGCAACACTCTCGAACCCCTTTCCTCTTCGGGAATCAGAGTGGGCAGGTTCTCCTTATACCGTGGATCGAGCAGTGTGTACACCCAGTAATCCGTCGTGGCCAGAATGCGTGCAACGCGAGGGTCACGAGAAAGGCATCCTAACATGAAGTCAGCCATGTGTGCCAGGGTACCTGTACGCAACACATGGCTGTCCTCACTAGGAAGATCACTTTCAGGATCCTCCTCCTCCTCCTCCTCCTCCTCCTCCTCAGGCCATACACGCTGAAAGGATGACAGGCAATCAGCCGGTGTACCGTCAGCAGCGGCCCAAGCTGTCTCTTCCCCCTCCTCCTCATCCTCCTCATGCTCCTCCTCCTCCTCCTGTACGCGCTGAGAAATAGACAGGAGGGTGCCCTGACTATCCAGCGGCATACTGTCTTCCCCCGCCCCCGTTTCCGAGCGCAAAGCAGCTGCCTTTATGGTTTGCAGGGAATTTCTCAAGATGCATAGCAGAGGAATGGTGACGCTAATGATTGTAGCATCGCCGCTCACCACCTGGGTAGACTCCTCAAAATTACCAAGGACATGGCAGATGTCTGCCAACCAGGCCCACTCTTCTGAAAGGAATTGAGGAGGCTGACTCCCACTGCGCCGCCCATGTTGGAGTTGGTATTCGACTATAGCTCTCCGTTGTTCATAGAGCCTGGCCAACATGTGGAGCGTAGAGTTCCACCGTGTGGGCACGTCGCACAGCAGTCGGTGCACTGGCAGCTTAAAGTGATGTTGCAGGGTGCGCAGGGTGGCAGCGTCCGTGTGGGACTTGCGGAAATGTGCGCAGAGCCGGCGCGCCTTTACGAGCAGGTCTGACAAGCGTGGGTAGCTTTTCAGAAAGCGCTGAACCACCAAATTAAAGACGTGGGCCAGGCATGGCACGTGCGTGAGGCTGCTGAGCTGCAGAGCCGCCACCAGGTTACGGCCGTTGTCACACACGACCATGCCCGGTTGGAGGCTCAGCGGCGCAAGCCAGCGGTCGGTCTGCTGTGTCAGACCCTGCAGCAGTTCGTGGGCCGTGTGCCTCTTATCGCCTAAGCTGAGTAGTTTCAGCACGGCCTGCTGACGCTTGCCCACCGCTGTGCTGCCACACCGCGCGACACCGACTGCTGGCGACATGCTGCTGCTAACACATCTTGATTGCGAGACAGAGGAGGAGGAGGAGGAGGAGGAGGGTGCTTTAGTGGAGGAAGCATACACCTCCGCAGATACCAGCACCGAGCTGGGGCCCGCAATTCTGGGGGTGGGTAGGACGTGAGCGGTCCCAGGCTCTGACTCGGTCCCAGCCTCCACTAAATTCACCCAATGTGCCGTCAGGGAGATGTAGTGGCCCTGCCCGCCTGTGCTTGTCCACGTGTCCGTAGTTAAGTGGACCGTGGCAGTAACCGCGTTGGTGAGGGCGCGTACAATGTTGCGGGAGACGTGGTCGTGCAGGGCTGGGACGGCACATCGGGAAAAGTAGTGGCGACTGGGAACTGAGTAGCGCGGGGCCGCCGCCTCCATGATACTTTTGAAGGACTCCGTTTCCACAACCCTATACGGCAGCATCTCAAGGCTGATGAATTTTGCTATGCGGACGGTTAACGTTTGAGCGTGCGGGTGCGTGGCGGCGTACTTGCGCTTGCGCTCCAACAGTTGCGCTAGCGACGGCTGGACTGTGCGGTGCGAGACATTGGAGGATGGGGCCGAGGACAGCGGAGGTGAGGGTGTGGGTGCAGGCCATGAGACGGTCGTGCCTGTGTCCTGAGAGGGGGGTTGCATCTCAGTGGCAGGTTGGGGCACAGGGGGAGAGGCAGCGGTGCAAACCGGAGGCGCTGAACGGCCTTCGTCCCACCTTGCGGGGTGCTTGGCCATCATATGCCTGCGCATGGTGGTGGTGGTGAGGCTGTTGGTGTTGGCTCCCCGGCTGAGCTTTGCGCGACAAAGGTTGCACACCACAGTTCGTCGGTCGTCAGGCGTCTCTGTGAAAAACTGCCAGACCTTAGAGCACCTCGGCCTCTGCAGGGTGGCATGGCGCGAGGGGGCGCTTTGGGAAACACTTGGTGGATTATTCGGTCTGGCCCTGCCTCTACCCCTGGCCACCGCACTGCCTCTTGCAACCTGCCCTGCTGATGCCCTTGACTCCCCCTCTGAAGACCTGTCCTCCTGAGTAAGCGTTGCACACCAGGTGGGGTCAGTCACCTCATCGTCCTGCTGCTCTTCCTCCGAATCCTCTGTGCGCTGCTCCCTCGGACTTACTGCCCTTACTACTACCTCACTGCAAGACAACTGTGTCTGATCGTCATCGTCCTCCTCACCCACAGAAAGTTGTTGAGACAGTTGGCGGAAGTCCCCAGCCTCATCCCCCGGACCCCGGGAACTTTCGAATGGTTGGGCATCAGTGACTATAAACTCCTCTGGTGGGAGAGGAACCGCTGCTGCCCAATCTGAGCAGGGGCCCGAGAACAGTTCCTGGGAGTGTTCCCGCTCCTGAGCAGGTGTCATTGTAGTGGAGTGAGGAGGCTGGGAGGAAGGAGGAGCAGCAGACAGAGGATTCGGATTTGCAGCAGTGGACGGCGCAGAACTGCGTGTTGACGATAGGTTGCTCGAAGCACTTTCTGCCATCCAGGACAGGACCTGCTCACACTGCTCATTTTCTAATAACCGTCTCCCGCGTGGACCCATTAATTGGGCGATGAATGTGGGGACGCCAGAAACGTGCCTCTCTCCTAATCGCGCAGCAGTCGGCTGCGACACACCGGGATCCGGAGCTCGGCCTGTGCCCACACCCTGACTTGGCCCTCCGCGTCCTCGGCCGCGTCCACGTCCTCTAGGCCTACCCCTACCCCTCAGCATGCTGTATTACCAGTGATTTGATTTCACAGGCAGGAAATAAATTGGCGCAAGACTGCAGGCCAAATATTATTTTTGCACTTTTTGGAAAACGAACGGCCCCACTGCCTTTAGTGAATGAATAATCTAAGTTTAATAACTGTGCTGTGTCCCTGCTAATGTGTCACTGAACGTGAGGGTAGCAGAGTTATTATAACTGTGGCAGAGCAGGTATTTTTTTTCCCAATTAAGGAAAGCAAATGGCGAAGCCAGCAGTAAAGCGTAGCTGGGTGCGTATGATTTAGCAATGTTTTTCACGCAGCTCACACGTCTCCACCGCCCGTAAGGACGGACAGAGGCTGGACAAATAGATTTGTTTTCAGTTTTTTCCCACCAAAAGGCAGCACTGCGTATATTCAATGAACATGAGAAGTTTAATAACTGTGCTGTGTCCCTGCTTATGTGTCACAGAACGTGAGGGTAGCAGAGTTATTATAACTCTGGCAGAGCAGGTATTTTTTTTCCCAATTAAGGAAAGCAAATGGCGAAGCCAGCAGTAAAGCGTAGCTGGGTGCGTATGATTTAGCAATGTTTTTCACGCAGCTCACACGTGTCCACAGGCGTTAGGACGGACAGAGGCTGGACAAATAGAATTATTTTCACTTGTTTTACAAGCAAAAGGCCGCACTGCGTATATTCTATGAATAATAACTGTGTTGTGGCCCTGCCTAAACAATTCTTTCCCTGCAGTATCAATGGAGGGTGGAATGCTCTGCAGAGGCGATTTTGAGAAGCCCAAAAAAAATGCAGCACAGCTAACAGCAGCCTGAACAGTACTGCACACGGATAAATATGGCCCTAGAAAGGACCGTTGAGGTTCTTGAAGGCTACACTCACTCCTAACACTCTCCCTGCCTATGCAGCACTTCTGTCCCTAATGCCAGGTGCAACGCTCTGCAGAGCCGATTTTGAGAAAAAAAAAAAATGCCACTGCTAACAGCAGCCAACACACAGCTATCAGTGGCCCTAATAAGGACCTTTGGGGGGTCTTGAAGCCTACACTAACTACCAATTCTTTCCCTACAGCAGCTCCGGTACAAACAGCACTGTCCCTCATCTAACTCACCAGGCATCTGAAGCGAGCCGCGGGAGGGGCCGACTTTTATATTAGGCGAACACCTGATCTTCCCAGCCACTCACAGCAGGGGGGTGGTATAGGGCTTAAACCTTGCAGGGGGAAGTTGTAATGCCTTCCCTGTCTTTCAATTGGCCAGAAAAGCGCGCAAACGTCTCAGGGAAGTAAGTGAAAGTAACCAGAACACCGCATGGTGTTCGTTACGAATAACGAACATCCCGAACACCCTAATATTCGCACGAATATCAAGCTCGGACGAACGCGTTCGCTCATCTCTATTTAGTATACTTTTGTGAAAAATGGTCTTCCATCAAATTTCCCAAATTAATTAATTAACTAACGTATTAATAATTTATATAAGGGTCAGTAGGAGGGTAAAGAAATCAAGTGTTCTGTTTAGTGATACCAAAATCAATAACATAACAGTTAAACACATAGAGTGATAAGCTGTCTGCTACCTTCTCTGCTTTTGAACCATTGACCATAAGTTGTCTCTGGAGACCCTTTGGTGTTCAATAGTTCAGTGCACATAAAAGGTCAAGATCTATCAACAATCTTGATTTCCATGTGGACTTACATGCTTAAAGCAAATGACCAGCCATAAATCAAAAATTATATGCAGTTCTAGGGGATGACTATATGCTCTTTATTTTCCTCAGCCCTTGGCCCTTGACTTCTTTTTAGCTCAACTCCACTAAGCAAGAGCTGTGATCTATGACAACATTTTTCCTGCACTATCTACAAGAGTCTGATGTAGTCTGAGACACACCTCCTGTTGCATAATTGGTTCAGAAAGACCCCCTCCCCCATGTCTTCATTGTTCCAGGCTGCTGCTTTCTCCTCCCTCTATAGCTCTGCCTCTATTACAGGCTCACCAGAAAGTCAGAGATTATTCCCATTGCAATAAGAGAAGAATTATAATAAAGGACACATTAATAAACCACCAGTGAGAGTAACAATAATACGAAGGAGCCTGGAGTAAAGCTTCAATATTTTATGTAAGCAATTAGAATGCTTAGTGGCAACCCTACAAAAATGTATATATTTTACTCTATAATATCTGAAAATGGTTCAAGAAGTTTTGTGAAAGTTATAATTTACAGATTACATCTTGAAGAGCACATTGCTTATCCAAATAATCTCAAGACTCAAGACTCTCCACGAAACCAAACTAACTTAGATTGGATGGAACACGTTAAAGAAAGCTTCTATAAGCTGGATGAAAGGGTAAATTGCAGATATATATTTCAACAATCTGATGTAGATCTATGTTGATAGTGTACATTTAGAGCAAGCCTTCATCTTCTGATGCTTTGCCACGTGAAAGCATCTCAAGAGAATTCATATTGCACATTGATTCATTCATCTACTCTCTGCCTTAGTCTAATGGGATTTGCAAATCACATCAACAGGTTTATAATGCTAAAGCTTATCTATCCACTTTCAGAATTCATGTGCCGTATGTGATGTATAGAATGGTGGAGCTACTCAAATGCTATACATTTTGGAATTCTATTCGTTGCTTGTGCATTATGCACATTGCATGGTCTGAGTCTTCTTTCTTTTCAAACGTTCACTCATCAGTAACCACACTCAATGCTCAAAGGTATGCAAGGCTTATAGAGCTTAACATATACATATTCAGAAAGTCATCCTACTGACTGATAACATGGTGCCACTGGTTTGTAGGGGGGTCAGGGTTTATTCTCACGAGCGTATATAAGCCACGTTTTCATGGCTGCCGACATACGCAACCATCTGATGCATTGGATTCCAACACATCCAATCAGATGGCTGATTTTTCCGGTGCGTAAAATTGGCAGGCCCAAAAAGATAACACATATGGTGTGCATTTTGGCCAGCTGCTGTTTTTACGCTGGACGGAAAAGATAGTTCTGGAACTATCTTACGGCCGGAATATGGTGGCAAGTCCCATAGACTCCTATGGGGGCTGCCAACAAAAGGGAGATGGGAGGGAGTTAAGCACGGACAGCAAGGAGCAGAAAGGGGGCAGGAAGGGGGAGGGAGTTTAGTAGAGCTAAACTCTCTCCCCCTGCCCCAAGGGTGTCGCGGGCTCGGCATATATTCACCAGGCCGTCTGAACAGGCACATAAAGAAGAGATGTAGCTTTGACTTGGTCATGGTTGCAATTTTCGGCCACCCTGTTGCCGTGCTGCGGCCAGCCGAATACCGCAGGGCCCGTGTAAACGAGTGCTCACCCTTTTTTAATTTGGGAACCATGAAGACATAACAAAAATGTTACTTAAGAGAAATCAATTTTCAAGATGCAAAGTACAAGGAGCTGCAGCTTTGACTTAGTCGTGGTTGCTCCCATTCATGCAATTTTTGGCCACCCTGTTGCTGTGATGCGGCCAGCCGAATATTGCAGGGCCCGTGTGAACGAGCCCTCAAACCAGGCTACAGAATCCCTTTAAATTGATTCTTAATGGCCAGTCAAACAGAAGTCCCAGTGTTGCTTAGTATTTCACTCTCACCCTTTTTTTAATTAGGGAACCATGAAGACATAACAAACATGTTACTTAAGAGAAATCAATTTTCGAGATGCAAAGTACAAGGTAAAAACCCTACTCCATACCAAATATAATTACAATGGTTGAAAACATTGAACGTGCTTTGTATTGCGATTACAGATCTTATTAAGTACTTTCGATATACAGAAGTTAGCAATTTACAGCTTGTGTTCATGTTAAATAGACCAACATCACAGTTCCCAATGCAAGATAAGACTTGCAGGGCTAATAGAAGAATTTCAACTGAAGCTCAGTGGTTTAATATGACTTAATTATTCCCTATAGTATCATTAAAAGTATAAAGCAGATAACAAGTGTACCTTCTTAGAACCAAGGCACCAACTGCTGATGCTGTAACTTTACCAGAAACCTCATATTTAAGTGTGGTTGGTAAGTGCGAAAAACCCCCATGAGAATCACAATCCTAAATACTTCACAAATAAAGCTCAGATTTTGTGCGCTATATGTAGAGCGAGAAACGTGGCAGACCTGAGTTTGTCAATACAGTAACAATCAGTTTGTTCTTTGGTACAACTCCTTGTTCATGAATGTCTCATCAGAACATGTCATATTGTGTAAATCACGGTTTTATGTTAAAGACATTTTTTAACTATTTTTTTTATTTTTGATGTTATGATTTATATTTAAAAAAAACTCAAATCCTGTGGATTTCACACTGAGCACCAAGTAAGCTTAATAATAGTCTGTCTTCCTGTTCTGTAGATAAAACTTTTCAGCAGTCATCCCATTATCATCAGAAGCAGGCTTAGGCCTCATGTCCACGGGTAGGTCGAATTCCGCATTCCGAGTCGGCAACGGAATCCGACCCTGGCTGCGGCCGAAGATAACCGGCAAGATAACCGGACAGAAAAGATACTAATTAGCCAGTATTGTAGTAGGGGGCAAAAGTTGGCTAGATTCTGGAACACCCCTTTAAATGCTATTAAATGAATTCATGAATGGGTGAGTGAGAGCTGCCTCTGATTGGTGAGGCTGTGACCAATCAGAGGCAGCTCATTCAGCAGGCGGGGATTTTAAATCCCCGGCTGCTGAATACTACTCAGAGCAGTTCAGGAGAACTGCCGGCCAGACGCGGCTGAACTCTGGCTGCAGCGGAAAGGTGAGTATACATTTTTTTTTATTTTTAAACATTTTAGGATGATTTTCAGGTAAGGGCTTATATTTTTAAGCCCTTCCCGAAAATTCATCCCGTGCTCGCCGGCAGCCCATTGCTTTCAATGGAGCGGCTGTATTGCCGGCTCCATTGAATTCAATGGGCTAACATCGTTCTTCTCTGCCACAGCTGTTACAGCTGTGGCAGAGGAGAACGATCGTTATGCTGACAGTGGCGGGGGGGGGGGGGGGTCTCACTCTTGCCACTATTGTGGCTTAATAGTGAGACCTCGGAGGCCGAAATGCAGCCCTGCATGTTGCTCCTCGCCTGCCCTATCTATTTCTGTGTTTTTTACATGACTTTGGTGATTTACTAAGATTTTCACAAATGAAAACCTTAGCGGAGCACCAGTCATATACAAAAATGCTCGAGTCGCCCATTGACTTCAATGGGGTTCGTTACTCGAAACGAACTCTCGAGCATCACTGAAAGTTCGACTCGAGTAACGAGCACTCCAGCATTTTGGTGCTCGCTCATCTCTAGTTATGGACAATTATTGTTAGTCACTCACTCAAACCATAAATAAGTACCTATACCTTCCTATACCTTCTACCTATTTGAATAGTGTACAAAGGAAAGGCATGGGTGTATTCATCATTGCACTCGGAGCACCCTCTGAGCATGCTCGGAACGTGAAAAACACAGCAACCAGGATTGTAGCACAAGGCAGTGACTGCTGTCAGTTCTCTCCCTCCAACTCCTGGCTGGCTGTACTCCACCTCTCCCCTGAAATCACAACCATTAACCCCTTCCCTGACAACTTTGCACAATGGACTTGTGGGCATTAAACCTCTGAAGAGTGCATATGTTGAACGCATTTATATAGGCCACAGTACTCCGAAGGTGTATTTTTCTTCAGAGGGTTAATCCCCACAAGTCCAGTGCACACACTTGTCAGGAGAAGTGCTAATAGTAGTGAGGTCAGGGAAGAGGTGGAGTACAACCAGCCAGGAGTGGGCGGCAGAGAGCTAACACCAGTCACTGCCCAATACTACAGTCCTGGTTTCTTTTTTTCTTCGCACTCCAAGCATGCTCAGAGTGCAATGATGAATACACAAACTCTTACATGGAGGTAGAAACAGATACACCCAGAGATCAATTTGTACAAACCGATTTTCTAACAGTTTGCATTAATTTCTAAAGAGGTCACAGCATGGCAGAGAGTCCTAATAATATTCTAGGGCATCAATAGACTATATTGCCCTGTAAATCTGGCACAACACTACAGAATTCGAGCAAATAATCTGCATTGTGCATTAATTCTCATAGTCCCAATGTCTACACAGTTATGCGACCTTCTACTAATAGTGTCAGCGTCGTGACAATTAACGCTACTGTCTGTACGAGAAAGTCATTAGGCAATTAGATCTTCTTCTGCAACTTGTAAACTCTGTTCTTCAGTGAGATCAGCCTCTTCATTTATTGTTATTCAATATCATTTTTGCAGCTAAGGTAAAGTATCTGCCGGCAGGGGGTCATAAATGAGTCCTGCTGATGTTTTCATTATCACTGATTGAAATACTTATCTTGTTGCTCAAATAACTCCGACATTCGTGCCGTATGTTGTTAGAGGGAAACGGTTTGAGCACAAAAGTTAGAGAAAGCATGAGTTTTGTCAGACGTCTACAGGAAGGACCAATTATTATTAATTACATGTAGCATGACATCATTGATTAGCACTGCCATCTTGTGGCTGCTGTCAAAAGACAGACAAGTGATAAGGGCTCATTGCATTCCTTTATAGTAGTGTTGAGCAAACTGAAAAAAAAATAGAATCCTATTTCTGGTTGAATTTTACAAAAAAGTTAAGTTTGGGATGAACTTAAACCATGAGCGGTTTGTCTCTGATGATTGCTCCTCCTCTGGAAGTGTTTAGCACTGCTGTCATGGTCATAGGTTCAAATCTGACCAAGGATAACATTTGTATGGAGTTTGCATAAGTTTGAAGAAACTTACGGAGAACATACAAACTCCATGCAGATGTTGTCCTTGGTCAGATTTGACCCTAGGACTCCAGTGCTGCAAGACAACAGTGCTAGCCAATGAGCTTCATCTTCATTTTTTCTCCTTATTGAGAAGATCTTCTTCTTATGTGGCTCATTGATTAGTACGGTTGCCTTGCAGTGCTGGGGTCCTAAGTTCAAATCTGACCAAGGACAACATCTGCATTGAGTTTTCAGTTTGGTTTTCTTCATACTCATACAAGGCAGCAGTGCTAACCACTCAGCTACTGTGCTTTTTGCTTTTTCTTCCTTTTGCCTTCTCCTTCTTCTTTTTTCTTGAGGAAGAGGGGGAGAAGAAGGATAATAAGAAGAGGGAGGCAGTGTTGTTTTATGGCTTAGACAGTTTTATATACCAGTTTTAGGGGTGTTGGTGAACTTCCAGTTTGGCTTAAACTAATGCGGACCACATTGGACTTTATCCAAACCGGCAAAGGTTACTTTAACACTGCCCTCTCATTCACAATCTTGGGCACCATTGTGGACTTTTAGTAGAAACCAAGGGTAATAGTGACATAATCCTTTTCCAGCATAAGGCCTCGTTCACACGGGCGACAAAGTCGCGTGATTTTCTCACGCCGCGACAATGCTATAAATTGCATATATGTGAAGCCCATGCTTCCCTATGGGTTCCTTCACATTTGAAATGCTTTATAGCGTGCTACACTGCAAGTCAAAAACCTTGCAGGTCTCGTGATATGCATGGGTTTTGTAGCCCATGTTTCCCTACGCAGTCTTTCTCTCTGTTGCATCGGATCGTACAAAAATGTGATTTTTGTGTAGTGCGATGCAACTTTGACAGTAGGAAATCCTACTAGCAAAGCCCTTACCTAAACCCTAGCTGCAGAAAAAAATAACAAAAAAGAATATATCACTTTAGAAGCGCTGTCCGGGGCTCCGCTATGTCTACTACCCAGTCCCAGCACTGTTCTTCATCATCTCTTCTGCCCAGGCTTATTTATAGGGTAGGGCTTATATTTCAAGCTCCATCCACCCCCCTGAAAATCCTCCAAAGTGGTGCTACAAAATCGCTGTATCACTGCGAGAAAACGCAGTAATATTGCATGGACCACTGATGCGATATCCCTGCAATTTTCTCACGGTGATATTGTGTCCCCCGTGTGAAGGAGGCCTAAATCTTATCCCACTTCCTGCACTGCACATAGTGGCACATGTGTCTATTATCCTGCATGACTGAAACCACAAAAACCACAAAGGGGGATTAGAAGAGTCAGGGTTTTCTACATGGGCAGATCACACAACAATGAGCATGTATTCCCATGTCCTTGGCAGATGTCCAGCTCCGGCCTTCCTCCTGTCCCTCGCTGCTACCCAAAGAGTATGCGTTCACGCCTGTAGTTTTAAAGGGCCAGCGCACACGCTGCTTCTATGTCCCCTGCCAATCACGGAACAGCTCTTGTTATATTAGGCTCTTTCTCCCTAAGGAAGCTGCCTAAGCTTTTGATATTTTTAGTCCAGCTGAAGGTGGTATTCCTTTGTGCTGATTTCCTAGTTTCTGACTATGACTATACCTGACTAGCTGGAATACTCCACTCCTGACCTCGGCTTATTGTATTGATTATTTTCCTATCTGCTGCCAGCTCTGATTTCTAGCCTGTTTGTGCCATTTTGAACCTGCTATACGTCTCATCTCTGGACTGCCTCTCGTTCTGAAGTTATACTGCATGCCTCTACCAGGATTTACCTGAGACCTCTACTCACACGCTCAAGTACCTGCTCATGGCATGCTCATCTATTGTAGCATGAGCAGCCACATAGCTGGGATCGCTTCCAATATAATGGCCTGAGGGTCCCATAATAAAGCCCAGATTCTGACTGGTGGAGTGAGAGGGTGAATAGGGTACTGTTGTATCATGTCTACACCAGAAGCTAGGGGCTGACCGGCCTTTGGTGGAGTGAATGCCCTCTGTCAGGCCCCTAGCTTTCGATTGCCCAGCACTGCAGCAGGGAGGGAGGAGACTGAGAGCAGAGGTGTGGTGGCGACAGCAAGGAACACTGACAGCGGGGCCAGTTTGTTTCCCCCCCAAACTCATACCTCTGGCTGCCGCACTAGCTGGGAGCACTGTCACTCAGCTCCCTGATGCTCTCCGCGGCAGACTGGCACCTCTATTCCCCCCCCCCCCCCCACCCCGTCGCCTACTGCCAGCGGAGACCGCTGAAAATGTGCTTCACGCTGCTCTCCCCACCACACTTCCATCTGGCCTCCCGTTCCACCTGCGACCGCTGCAGCTGGGAGCACTGTCACTGGGGTACCCGCTCCTCTCCCTGCTGGACTGTCATCTCTGTCACTGGTCCCCCTTCGGCCAGGACCGCTGTCAGTATGGTGCACGCTCCTCTCCCCACCATACAGCTATGTGCGCTCTGGTTTCCTCTGCAGCCACTGCAGCTGGGGCCAGAGCTGTCGCCTGAGATGATGGTAGGTTGCCGGGGATGGGTCGCCTTGGATACAGGGTTGGGTTAGAGTTAGTTTAAGTGTTAGGGTTACATTACTAGCTGTAAACAGTTAATAACGTAAGCCTAACACTTTAACCCTAACCCTGCATCTAAGGCGAACCTCAGTCCCCACGCTGCTAGGACCTTGCTCCAGGCAGCCAATCAGTAGCTCGTGGGTGTACACTGGGCGGATACAGCCCATCACTAGGTCTCCACCCATACTTGTGGTGGAGACAAGGTACAACAGTAACTGTGAATAGTAGGGTTCCTCAGATGTCACCTCTGGATTTGGTGCAAAGCCTAACCAATGTGCAGCACAGTGGGTCCGCGTCCACTGATCTTTACAGTTTTGTTGTTTTGTGATTGATTGTTGGTACATTTAGATGGCCCAGTGATTGAGCAGAAGAAAAGGGGCCTGAAATAGTACCTGCATAATTTTAGTTGCATGAAAGCACATGCCCTTTTTTTAAGGGGTTGTCCCACTTCTACCTATTGACCTATCCACAAAATAGGTAATCAGTAACAGATCAGTGGGAGTCCACAACTCTGGGCCCACAATCTGCTGTTCCCACAGCCTGGTGTCTGTGTCTGCTGAGCTATTGTGCTGCTGGAAGCAGATAGCTCTACACATTGCCCAGGGACCCCTGGCTGGTGTTACAAGCAGCGTCCCACTAGCATCAATGGGACTCAGTCTGATTTACCAGCCTGGACCACTGCACAGTGTACGAACCCCTGCTGACTTAAAGACAGCTCATCAATAGCTAGAAATGAGACTGCCCCTTTAAGGAAGGGATGAGTTAGAGACAGCACCTAGAAAGTATGAGAAGGCCATGCATGCTTCTCTCTGAGATATAGGACCATGCCTCTACAACACAACCTATTGTAAGGCAGCATTCCTGTAAGTCAAAGTCAGACCTTTTAATAAGCCTTGTGAATGGGAGTGTGAGCCAAAACTAGAGTCTTCTGAAGAAGGAAACGATTATCAAGCACAGACAGACAGTTTTATTGCCCCTCATTAGTGTGCAGAAGGTTCCTGTATTCGGTAATGAGAGGCCTTTGATGTGGGCCAGGAAGGGTATAATTTGTCCTTAGGAAGGGCACCTAGAAGGTGTAAGGAGACTTATAAGGCCATGCATGTTCCTCTGGGAGATATGGAAATGGGAAGATGGAACAGCACCTCTACGATGCCACCTATTGCAAAGCAGCATTTCTGAAAGTCAATGCCAGACCTTTTAACAAGCCTTGCAATAATGGCTAGAAATATGAGCCAAGGCCCAAATCTGCACACTGATCAGGGGCAAAAGCCAGAAACGTCTATCTGTGCATGGTGACCTTTTCCTTCTGGAGACGACTCTGGTTTTGTCTAATATTCCTAGTTATTGTTACAAGGTTTGCTAAAACGTCAGACAGTGACTTGCAGAAATGCTGGCTTCCAATGGGTGGTGGTGTAGAGACATTGTTCCATGTTCCTATTTGCATAACCCTTTTAACTATAATGCTATTGAACATATCTTCTTTGTTTAGTATGCAGATCTTATTAGATGACTCCTGGGCAGCAGCCGAGATAAGGATGCCATTTAAAGGCAGGCTTCTTTTTGGACTGGGCATCTTACAATAGTACCAGCTGTAGTTCCCCAATGACAAGCCTGCATCGAACAGGAGGGTCTTAGGTCTCCAAAGTCACATGTGGTTCAACAGGTTCCATGAGCTGTAGTGAGGATATTCTATGTACAGCTGTGACTAATATGTTTGTGCTATATAAAATAAATAGTTATTATAAAACTATGTATTTATACCCATATTACAAACATATCTAAAATATGTATCTAATAGACAAATAAAATATTTTAAGAGCACATGGTCGACATAAGAGGAAAAAGATACATAGCATAAAAGTTCCCAGCTAAAACAAAGGCAGATGAACACATTTATTAGAGCAGAAATAAAAGGAATTAAATTGCAGCAGTGAATGGTACATCTGTACCCTCCTCATTCTGCTGTGAGCAATCATTCTGGCTCTCTGCGAGTTGTGCTATAAAAATATTTACGGGTTACAGTCATAAAAAGAAAGTATATTTAAAAGTACAAAAAGTGAAGTCAGTACTTTTAATACATACTTCCATCCAGCTAATTCTTAGGAGAAGCTCAGACTGCCGGGGAATTTATCAAAGAACCTGCACCAGTTTAGGGGTGTAAAAAAAGCTGCAAATTTTGGTCCATGTATATTTTTTTATTGCAACTTTTTCAAATTTATCCAGCGCTCCAATTTTTTCCAAGAGCTGGATGGAGATTAGCATTAGGGCCTGACTTCTCAGGCCTTATAGATTTATTATTATGTAGTTCTCATTTTCAGGTGCGCAGATCACCATAAGATGCACTAAATTAATTAACCCCTTAAGGACCAGACACTTTTTAGGGATTTTACCCATCTGGTGGTTTTACTGCCCTATTTCTTTTTCCTTCAGCTACTAAAATTATTTTTGCTGCGTTTTTTTTTTCGTGACATATAGGCTGCATTCCCACGAACGTATATTGGCTCAGTTTTCACGCCGAGCCGATATACGTTGTCCTTGTGTGCAGGGGGGGGGGGGATGGAAGAGCCAGGAGCAGGAACTGAGCTCCCGCCCCCCTATATATTTACAGTGCTTGATCCTTAAGGGGTTAAAAGGTGTGTAACCTGTCACTAGATAAAGTCAGCTGGGTTGACTGCATAGCTCTGCAGCTGAAGCCCCATTGTCCCTATCCCCATTCTTACCTTCCTGCATTGAGTTCTAGGTGCTGTGATGTGTCTGATGTGATGCCATAATGTCAGTGCCGAACCGCATAATGTGTGTTATTCGGAACTAGACACCAAGGGAAAAATATCTCCCATTTATCTGCAGGCTTACTAGCTGGCTGAGCTGCCTTTCGTCACAGCCAGCCTATCAGTAACTTGGTCTACGTATGTATTCCAGCTTCTCTAAGTAGAGGATGCCAGTTATACTCTTGTGTACACGTGTATACTGGTCCTGAGTGAGGTTGTGTAACAGAGCTCTATTATACTTCCTTACATCTTCTGTATTGTACTTTGAATTCTTGAACCTTCTTTGCTCTTTTTTATACACTTTCCTTGTTTTCTTTTTATTAGCGTTATTTGTTTCCATCTTTCCTTATATGTGCCTTTTCTCTCTAATTACACCTAGGGCCAGTTAGGGAATCTATCCAGGTTCCAGCCATGGGGTCACCTTTCAAGGTAAGTGCTCCACTCTTATGGCAAGTTCAGTCAGGACAGTGATAGGAGAAGAGCATAGGTCTTATTTATATTTCTTTTCACTCTCCGTTTCGATGTCCCACACCCCTTGCATCTGTGTTTTCCCCTCAGTCTTACACGTCATTCAGTCCTTGTGACTGTTGGTCAGTATTGCCAACAGGTCTGAATGGAAGTGACATCTTTGCCTGGATGGGCTCTTAAGTCCAATTCTGGCGCAGTCAAAATGTCAAGTGGCCGGTCCCACAACTCACTCTCAATTTGGAACTGCAAATCAAGACCGATGACACCCATTGAGAGTAAGTGGTTGGGCCACCCATTTGACCCATTGTCAGTGCCAGAAACTGAATTCAATTAGAGCCCATCTAGGTGAATGGAGAAGCATGGAAAAAAAGAGATTGAGTCAGCAGGGCTGCTGCTGCAGAGCTATTCAGCCAACCCTGCTGACTTTATCAGTGAAACGTCCTTTTTAATAATTTGATGGAAGAGGTCAAAGCAATAATAGTTGGGTAGCAAGAGGAAATTTAGAAAATACGTGACTTTTAAGTCTTAGGCTTGTGTACCGAGCCAGGATCAAGGTAGATGGGCAGTAGGGAGGTCACACTTGGGGCAGTTCTGGTCACAGAGCTGCACTGGACCGGGAGGTTCAGGAGCGGATGGGCTTCCTCAAAGACCTGATTGAAAGTATTCCCTATATATGGGACATATAGAGGACTTGTTACTGCCCGTAACCACATTATATAGAGTACACAATTTGCTGTGAACTTTCTTTAATACTCAAACTATACAGGACACAGATAGTCTCTCATCAGATTAAGGTACAATATATGGGCAGCAAGGGTCAGAGCCGGCAGTATTCTCCTCGGTAACATTGCCTTCCAAACTCTGCATTTTCTCAGCAACAGTTTCTACCTCCTAGAGGGTCTGTTGCTCCCTTGATTCTTGTGGTACTCCAGTAGGTAGTCCCATGGGTTGGCCCCCCGATGCAGAAAGTCTGCAAACTTTTCTTCCCCGGATCAGACTGCTCTCTCAACTGCTCTCCAACAACAATGCATTGGCCATAGGTCTACTTTCAGCTACATGCGTATACTTCCTCTCAGCATCTCATGAGAAGAATGATCGCGGATCTGCTCAGCCCATTTTTATTTAAGAAAGAATACTGCTGTTTACAATATAAACAGCAAACAAAGCACACAGTATCGACGTCCAAGCTGGGAAGGGAGCGTGGTACCCCAAAGATCTTTTGAATTCCCCCACTGTATGTAAAGTAAAAGAACAATAGGACTTTTTATAGTACAGGAATTCCCAGAATCATGTACCTATAGTAAAGTAATACAGTACAAGCTGAAATTGGGATAGAAAAATTGTCTAACAGTCTAGATGCTTATTTAAATAAGGGAGATAGAATAATACCCCTTATTTGCATATTACCCAGAGGAGCATGGATGGCCTTTTGAGTCTCCTCACTTACCATCTAGCTGCTCTCCCTAAGGAGAAAAGATAGCGTTTCTGACCATGTGCAGTGTGACATCACCAGATATTAGGCAATAGGCTAATCATTCGTCTTTACTTTGGATCAGCCATGCTTTTGACTGGTTTTACATGCTAATTTTCTGATTGCTCCTAAATGAAAATTAACAATGAGCCTTCACTCCTTTCTGCCAAAAGATACAGATGGTTCCCCACAGGAGTTGTATTCAGTTGTTGCTCCTCATTGTACCGGTGCTACTGGTATACAGCTCTTTTCTATCATGTGATATATATCAGGTAAAGCAGGGTGGATATAATATTCTGATTCTGCCAAATATCTTCAGAGCATTAACAGATAACTTTGAGACCATAACTGTAGCAAACATCCTTTTAACAAGCCTATTAGTATTTGGCTGAGATAATCATTTTAGCAATGCAGACATGAAAAACGCATTTCTGTATGCTTATGCAGTTTTGATTCATGCTGTGCAAATTAATAACTAAAATATTTTTCCTCATTTATCACAGTTTATTGGCAAATTATATTCCTGGTAACATGCAGACATTGTGAAGCCGAAGGTGTGTTAATTTATGCAGAGCCCCAAATTAAAGTTGTCTACAATGTTAAAGAATACCTATTGTTACGTTTTAAAAAAATCACCATCTCTACTTAAAGAAGTAGCTACAGCAAAGTTTAACTTGAGTGCAATTACTTTTTATCACAAGTTATTTGATCTTTAAGGGGTTTTCCGGTTGTAAACTATTGATGGCCAATACTCAGGAGGGTCTGTTGGATTACTACAGATCAGCCATTTGCTAGGACAGAGTGCTTGTGCGCTGAGCTGATTTTTCCAGGAAGTAGACAGCTCTGTTTGCACTGCAGTGGCAAGGCTTGGTATTGCAGGCTAAGTTTCCATTTATTTCAATAGAAACGTAGCCTGCAAGTCTGGTCACAACAGTAGGAACGGAGCTATCTGCTTCCTGCAGAAATTATCACAGTGCATGAGCATATTGTTTCAGTGAACTGCTGATTGGCAGGGGTCTCGGGCAACAGATCCCCACCAATCTACTATTATTGATGACTAGAGATGAGCGAGCACGCTCGGTTAAGGCAGATACTCGAGCGAGCATCGCTCTTCTCGAGTAAATGCATACTCGTCCAAGCAAATGCGGAGGGGTGACGGGGGTGATCGGAGGGCGGCGGGGGGTAGCCACCCCCCCCTGCATTTGCTCAAGTGAGTATGCAGTTACTCGAGAAGAGCGATGCTCGCTCGAGTATCTGCCTTAACCGAGTGTGCTAGCTCATCTCTACTGATGACCTATCATGAGAATAGGCCATTTATGGACTGTGTATACATGGCTACAGACAAGGTGCTGAAAAGGAGTGACTGCTGAGCATCTTCTCACTCAGTGTAACAAGAGTTGCCCAATCTTTGAGTGCCTACCTGATTACAGTGAATGGAGGCGGGAGGCCGGTCGAGATCTCCAGCCTGCTCCGCCTCCATTCACTTGAAAGCCTATCACTGCTGAGTAAAACACAGAAGCCATAGTTGCTGGATCGGCTGTCAGACACTTAAAGGGGTTGTCCCGCGCCGAAACGGGTTTTTTTTTTTTCAACCCCCCCCCCCCCCCCCCGTTCGGCGCGAGACAACCCCGATGCAGGGACCTAAAGAAAGCTTACCGGAGCGCTTACCTTAATCCCCGCGCTCCGGTGACTTCTATACTTACCGGTGAAGATGGCCGCCGGGATCCTCTTCCTCCGTGGACCGCAGCTCTTCTGTGCGGTCCATTGCCGATTCCAGCCTCCTGATTGGCTGGAATCGGCACGTGACGGGGCGGAGCTACACGGAGCCCCATAGAGAACAGGAGAAGACCTGGACTGCGCAAGCGCGGCTAATTTGGCCATCGGAGGGCGAAAATTAGTCGGCTCCATGGGAACGAGGACGCTAGCAACGGAGCAGGTAAGTATAAAACTTTTTATAACTTCTGTATGGCTCATATTTAATGCACGATGTATATTACAAAGTGCATTATTATGGCCATACAGAAGTGTATAGACCCACTTGCGGCCGCGGGACAACCCCTTTAAGCACCCTACAGTAGTCCAGTGTAAAAGGGCCTTTACTGTACACAGAATTGGGAAAATTCGTGACTAACATCACATGGGAGTATTGTGTCTGACATAACGTACATATAAGCTAACATGTGACTTCGTTTAAGGAAAGAAGCTCATTTTTGACGTAATTGACATAAGGCTTCTGCCTAATCTAAGAAGTTCTGCGGCAGCTCAGATAAGGAATGACAATGCAGCACCTGCTGCAGGTTCTGTGACCGGCATAAAACCGCCTGACCTTCAGCCTTGTGCTTTAATGTAACTTCCAACAAGAGTTGCATTACCCCATGTATGAGGCACAGTTGCATCATGTAGCCATAGCAATGAATGGCGATATTACAATGAATGCCTAATACAAAAATCTAGGAATCTAACAAATCAGCAAGCTATACGTTATGCTAAAATACGGCACATTAGTTAGACTTGATTGGTAAAGTAATTGTAATTATAAACCAACTAGCAAGAGATAAAATATGCAATTAATGAAGCACAGACTGAATGCCCCCGGCATTCTACCCATGCCGTACAGCAAGTCATGTTTAATAGCTCTATCCGCACAGCGCTGGTGAATACTGGGGACTCCGCGGATTCTCTCTTTGTAAGTAATGTGATGGATTATCTGTGACAAAAGTAAAGTTAACTAAAAATGTCTAAAATGATAGATGAAATCGGCCCGAAAGAAAGCGCTCGTCCTATAGTAATGTGAATCATATCCAGTGCTGGCAACTAATGCAAGACAGGCGCAGCCCAATTAATATTCACCCGGACGGAAAATGGCCATCGTCTGAGGGGATCTCATTATGACAGTAGTTCTTACATATCGCCCTCACCCCTGTATATTCATGGGAGGATGGCTGTTGATTACCAGAGTAAGGCCCCCTGCGTAAGACAGGGTTTGAATTGTGGAATCCGTGATCATCTCCAGTGTGGACTATTCGCGACATTCTGCGTCAATTTAAACCAATGGAGCATCCGCATTTCCACTATCACAAGCAGACGCAACTGCTATTTTCTGCTCGTGGAGGTAAAATCGCAGCATGCTCCATTTTCGTGGGGGCTCCGCATGGACAGCTTTCATTGAAGTCAATGGGAGCCGACCGACCTAGCAACGGCGCAGGAAAATCTGTACTGCACATGTTCGATGGCTCGCTGGCCAGAACATCCGCAGTACAGAAAAAGACAAGAAATGGATGGGTTGGATTCTGCTACAGGATCCGGCATCCGGAATCCCATCTGTTTGTGTGTAGGCAGTCTTATATTGTGGTGTATTAGGGCTAGAGAATTCTTCATGCATGTATAGGCGCGTGAAAAAATTCACACAGCAGATGTAAAAAGAAATTACGTGACCGGGTGCATTAGCAGTCACATGTTCTATCTTTTGCCGGTGCGAATTTTAAATGCTTGAAAAAATGGACATGTGACTACTTTCATTGGAAAGCATTGGTTCTCATATATCCATTTTGAAAAGGCGCCTATGCATGCATGAAAAATTCACTCGTCCGACTGAGCCCTTGAGGCTACATTTACACGGGCGAGAACGATATTGGGCCAAGAAACTCAGTCTGATATTTTCTTGTAAGCATGCGTTATACATGCAGAAGCGAGGCGTTTTTCATTTAAAAATGTTTTGTATCACTCCTATGAAATTGCGGTCATCAGGCACATATTTCACGTGCACTAGAGGATCACAAGTGTTTCCCATTGATTCAAGTGTCATGTGATGTCTATAAAGGTCCTGTTGAAAACAATAGGTGAGGCGGTAAGAGGGAATTTCAAGATAGGACATGCAGTCATTTTTAACCTCGCAGCATCACTGTGAGGGAAAACCATTGTTCATGCGAATAACTCAATATTCACAAGAATGAAGTTCATATTTGCTCTAGTTTTGTATGTCTCACAACGCACAAAACTCACACGAGATTCTCGCTCTAGTGGGTAGAGTAGAAGGGTAGTACACAGAATGGCCTGTAGGGGACTGTGGAGAGGCATTCTGGAATCAGAAATGAGAGAGAACACCTGTGGGTGTGGCAGCAAGTAAGGTAAAAGGATCAGTTCCTGCCACTCTCAGGGGGAAGCTGGCTGCAAGCCAGAATGAATGGCTGTAGGAGTGGCCATCAGGACTTGGTGCCTGAGGTTTGTGTGGACCAGTCTGGCAGAGGTTGACGCCCTCTAGACACCTCAGGTGGGGAATAGTGACGAAGTGCCTAAGGGTTGTGAACCCTGAACTGTTGTTTATTTCACAAGTTGTGTACTATACATGAAATAAATGCTGGCAGGCACCAGATTTACAAGAAACTGCAAGTCTCCTGGAGCCTTTATGCGCATGGCGCCCATCTATCCTGAGTGAAAGATGGAGATCCGATAGGCAAGTGATCCCCGATTTGCCACAGTACATATTGGTGGACTCCCATTTGCCGACAGGTAAGGATCCCAGAAATGTAATTTATGGCATATCCTGAAAAGGACAAGCTGTATGTAATACAACAAGTGTATTACATCCTGCTCATGCATGTTTGGGGGGTTGGAGCCCACTCTGGCTTGGGGCCCACCAGTGGATTCACCTTTTCCCATGTGGGCCAGTCTGAGCCAGCCAATACATAACATCATCCTAGGTTCTTGGGTGGATCCAGATGTGTTATAAATACAAACTACCAAGCTGTGATCTCCAGCTTATGTTGCACTGCACAATAATAATAATGTAAAACATTCAGATGTAGTAGTAGTATACAAATACAAGATATGACTAATATAAAAAAAAATGTCAAAAACATGGCTTTACTAATAAATGTATTACACATAAAGCGCCCAGCCGGTATTCAAAATTGTAAGATTCAGCCTGTAATACAAAGAACTTGCAGCAGAACCTCCTGACTCTGATACATCCTGACAGTTCACAGGGCTATTTCAGTATTACTATGATGTTTGTCAAACTGGTAACATTCATTTCACTATCACGCTGGGAAAACTGTTATATTAAACTTAAACCGGAGACCTAATTTAATTGTTATGTGATTTCACAAATCCCCAAATTTACTCAGCTAATAATTAAAAGAAGCGCGATGCACGTTTTCAGACCCGGAATTACTTATTAATGTCATCTGAAAGGAAATTAGTGATTGAAATGGTTGTTGAATTTGTTGATTTAACATTATTTTGCGGTCTAATAAGTTATTAAAGCGCACGTCGCTGTCTATCATCCCGCGTACAGTGAAAAGCGCCAAAAAAAAAGAAATCCCCGCAAGTGAGAAAAGTAGTAATAACTTGCCAAAGTCTGTCTTCTTCATGACTGAAAGACAGCAAATTGCCCTTCACGGGTGAGGTGCAGGTATTTGATTTATTCTGCAGAGATTCATTTCATTTCATTGTAAATCAGACTGCTTAATTTTACATTTTCCCTGCATGCTATCGAAGGGGACATCTGGGAGGACACTGTAAGAGGAGCTGTAGGAACCAGTCCGATCCCTCAACAAATTACTTTGCCATGTAATACAATATTCATTTTCCTGCGATTTGTTGTCATTTTGATAGCATTTGACACCCCATGTCTATCCTTTTTAGCAGGGATTGCATGAAGCTGCCAAGAAAACTTTACTATATAAAATAGAAGTGAATAGTAGCAGAAGATAAAATATATTAATATAGATAGGTTTATAACACTTAGACTCCGTGTTCCTTTTTTTCACTCTATAAAGATATAGTTTCCTCCAACCTGTAAGAAATTACAGGGTAGAATTCTACATTTTTTGGATAATGATACAAGCATTATCATGACAGCTGTGAAAATTACATTTTTGTCAAGGGCAAGAGGGCAAAAACCCTTTGTCCAGGGAAGTAGGGCAAACACCATGGGATTTGTGCAGGGTGCAAGTATAGTACCCTCAAGGATGTCACCAACACGTCAGACCAAAACTTAACTAAAGGAGTATTCTGGTCTTTTTTAACTGATGAACTATCCATTGGACAGATCATTAGTAGTTGATGGACAGGGGCCCACCACATCTACCCACTGGTCGTCCGGCCTGCTGTCAGGGTAGCAGGCTGGATATCGTCATCAATGGTCAGAGGAAGCAGAGAGCATTGGCTTCATTCCCATTTAAATCGATGGGAATATCATGCTACTTCCTGTTCCTTTCATGGTCAAGATGTTACATCCTGTTCTGAGTAGGAAGTGTATGGGAAGCATGGTGCTTCCATTCATTTCAATGGGAGTAAAGCTAGCACTCCCCTTATTTCCTCTGACCATTGATGATGATGATGTCCGGCATGCCGTCAGTGACAGTGGGCTGAACAATCAGCTGATGGATGAACTACTAATGACCTATCCAGGGGATAGGTCAGTGGTTAAAAAAAAACGGAGAAACTCTTTTAATATCCACAATCGATCAATATAGACATATATTATATCACCAAAAAGTGAGGAACACAAGATAGTGAAAATAATGGTAACAGAAATACGTGGATGATAACTTTCCCTAACCTAGTTTGGTGTGGCAGACCCTGTCTAGAAGCAGGGTGATCGCCCTGATAGGGTTGCCCCCACATCAAGGCCTAGTTTGTTCCTAGATAGAGGATAGAGAAGATACATAATCTCTCAAAAACATGGTCTATTTTGGTCCTAAGGATGTGCTAATATTTGGGGGACCTTCATCTTGACTTTTCAAAAGCCTAAAGCTTTTTATTTTTCCATCAAAATGGCCGTATAAGGGCTTGCTTTTTTGTGTGACAATTAGTAGTTTTTATTGGTACCATTTTTTTGGGCTCATATATTGTATAACTTCTAGTACATTTGGCTTCTACCTCATTGGTTTTTTTTTTTTTTGCCTTCCTCTGGATCAACATTACTATGTTATTTCCTTCCTTGCTTGGTTCATTGAATGTCACTGTTATATTAAATGTCATTATCTGCAATTACCCCAGAGCCAGAAACCCTTATTCATCTGAATCCCGGTTTGTATGCTCATCATGTATACTGTGGCATTGCCTTCCTGTTATTTACTGATGGTCTCATCTGACTTCTGTTTGTTATAGTCATTTCTGAGTTCATTGGTGACCTTGGCTTGCTGAGAGCTGATTTGGCATCTTGCTTTTTTTCTTTGTAAAACCAGATGGATCACAACTATTGGAAACTATCCTGAGGACCGTGACTTGGATAACACCCTTGCAGTGGAGTTCACACGCCCCTGAGGGGTTTAGGGTGAATACAAGGTTTCTCTTAGACTCTCTATAACCAGTGCCAAACCAATATCAGTTCCTGCTGCTTCCCACCTGTCCATGTCTTGGCAAGAGTTACCAGTCTGTTTATCCAATTCAGGCAGCCCTGAATGTGCTGTTGGCTCTAACATAATGACCCAGTGCTTTCCAATGGCTGGAAAATTCCCAAGGCAACATACAGCCCATTACTTATAGTCGAATGGTGTTAAAAGAGAAAACCTGAACAATATAAATTGGCTATAAATCACCATATAACTTTATATTGAGCAAGGAACTACGTCAAGCAGTAGCTGAGAACAAAGAAAGTCTAAAACACCAAGAAGTGCCTAAAGGTGCTAACCCTTAATTAAAGTCATTCATTAAAATCAAATGGATTGGTTAGTTATCTACATCTAGAATTGTGTATCTCTGATATTGACCTATAAGCAAGTTGTACTCGCAGCCTAATAATTACTCTGTGAAAGTTCTTGTTACTTTAGTTTGTTGTGAAATTTTACAGATTATTTGTTTGCTAGTTTCTCAAGAGATTGATTAAACATTACTCTGCTCTAGCTAATGGGGGGACATTTAACCGTTTCCAATCCAATTTGTATCCTGATTTTCCTAGGGGGCTTACTCTTTTTCTGCCGTAATACAACGGCGCTATCTGCTGGCTAAAGCCAGTACTGCATGAGATGACACATTGGATAGGCTCCGACAACAGGAGGCTGGCAATATACAGTGAGAGAAGCCCGAGAGATGTCTTCCAACATCGGAGCTGTACAGCCTTAAATCATAATGTCTTCAGAGGTCAGACAGTGGATTGGAAAGGGTTAAACAATAAGACATATGCATATATGATGCATATACACTATAATATTCTATTTTTTTCTGGATTGCAAAAAATCTGTTGGTCAATGATGTTTTTATATTTTCTTACTGAAACTGTGTGGAAACACCCATGTAGAATGAAAACGGTTTGGCAGATGGAGATCTAATTTTACATAAAAGCTGCAACAGACGAGGGAAACCTGTTAGGCCATATCAACAAAATGATGGCCATTTTGAATACCTCCATCTTGAATTCAACTCTTTTCTTGGGTGGGTAATAACTCTGCTTAGGGTAGTTTCACACAAGCATGTTCATACGCACGCACAAAATGAATGACAGGCGAGAGCTGCCTGTGATTGGCTGAGTGCCTCAGCCAATAAGAAGCAGCTCTTTCAGCAGGTGGGATTTTAATTCCCCGCCTGCTCAAATAACTGCATTGCAGAGTCGGGGACAGCGCAGAGAGGACGCGGCTGAGCCCCGGCAGCTGAAGAAAGGAGAGTATGTGTTTTTTTTTATTTTTTACACTAGTTTGCCTTGTTTTTCAGGGAAGGGCTAATATTTAAAGCCATTCCCTGAAAAAAAACAATTAGAGGATGCCACCAGACAATTGCCTTCAATGGAGCCGCCAGCAGCAGCTACAACTCCATTGAAGGCAATGCGCACTTGCATACATGCATGTTCTTGCGCATACAGGGGTGTGCAAACATGTACGCACCTATGTATGCACAAACACACGCTCGTGTGAAGCCACCCTAAGGCAGTGGTACGCTATTACGTGCGGTTAATCGTTTTCAGTTTCTTAATTTTTTTATAAAAAGAAAAAAAAACAACAGCATACTGTTTAGTACTGTACATCTACTGAGGATTTCTCAATTTTCGTTGCTTTTCTTGTTTGCAAAAAGGCAGCTTTACGTTATTACATCCGTTTCACCTCAGCTGTTTCTTTTCAGCTTATACGCCATTCCTTACAAATATCATCAGGCCCAAATAGTGCCTTGTTCCCGCAATAAGGGATTCCGCAGTATCATTTTCCCCCAAATACCCCAATTTGTAGTTACTCCATGTGTTAATGCAGATCTTGCTAATTTTGTCCCTTCAGATTTTCAAAATTTATCATTGATAAAGTCGTGGAATTAATTGTCCAGCAAACCAACATCTAAGCTAGACAATGTATTGCAGAGCATCCCACCTCTGTCTATTCCAGAAATAAAAAGTTTTTCAATTGTGCTTCCATAATAAAGTAAACACTTGGAAATATATGTCTCACAATGTATACAGTTATTTTATCTATATTTGATATAATATTGCAAATGAAAAAATGAAAAAAATGATAAGTTAGAAACAAAAAAACTCTGCAATTTTGGCATTTTTTAATAGTTGTTCACAGATTTTATCAGTGTGTTTTTATCACCTAAATGAAGTACAATAGGTGCCGAAAAACCAATGTCTTAATTACTTATATGCAAAACTTTTACAGAGTTATTCTATGTTAAATTGACATGTCATATTTTCAAATTTTGACTTGGTCATTTAGGCGTGAACAGGATTCCTCACTAAAAGGTTAATAGGGTTTTCCATCAAAAATTTGCCCTTTGGTAAGAAATGGCATAGAGAAATAAAATAGCCAATACTCACTCTTCCATTATGCCTCCTGTCTAGTGCCACCTATGTGGTCCACGCCACTCACGTCTTCACTGAAACTGTAAATCATGACATTGCATTCATTGACTGCAGCAGTAATGTCAACAATCACTGGCCTTACTAATCGGCTACTGTGGTCATGCAAGAAATAATTGTGTCATAGAGATCCAGCAGATTTTACATTGATTGTGATATCACGGTGAAGAAAGTTATCTCACCTTTAGGGCTTAGTCACACGGGCGTTTATTGCCGCGATTTGCGCATGCGCATGCGTCCGGCGACTTTTTAAAACCATTGCTTTGCAATGGTATCGGACACATGAGCGCTTTTTATGCGCTCGTCCGATAAATTAGAGAACAGAAATCGCAGATCGCACCTATCTGCGATCTGCGATTCCTGTTCTCTTCTCTATATGCGCGCAACAGGGCCGGCGGCAGCAGCGCCGACCCCATTGAGAACATATAGAAGACAAATCATTCTTCTCTGCCACAGCTGGAACAGCTGTGGCAGAGAAGAACGATGTTTGCCCATTGAATTCAATGGAGCGGCAATACAGCCGCTCCATTGAAAGCAATGGGCTGCCGGCGTGCGCGGGGTTAATTGTCGGGAAGGGGTTAAATATATAACCCCTTACCTGCAATGCATCCTTAAATGTGAAAAAATAAAAAAAAAGGATGTTCTCACCTGCTCCCGGCAGCTGGAGATCCCGGCGGTCGGCCTGCAGTGGGTGTGAAGGAGGTGTGACTCAGGCTTGCCCCTGATTGGCTCAGCCTGAGCCAATCAGAGGCTGAGCTCAGTCACACCCATTCATGAATTCATGAATGGGTGTGACTGAGACTTGCTTCTGATTGGCTCAGCGCTGAGCCAATCAGGGGCAAGCCTGAGTCACACCTCCTTCACACCCACTGCAGGCCGACCGCCGGGATCTCCAGCTGCCGGGAGCAGGTGAGTACATCCTTTTTTTTTATTTTTTCACATTTAAGGATGCATTGCAGGTAAGGGGTTATATATTTAACCCCTTCCCGACAATTAACCCCGCGCACGCCCGCAGCGCTTGCATTCAATGGAGCCGCTGTATTGCCGGCTCCATTGAATGCAATGCGCTGGACAGCTCCGGCCCGTTTCTAATGAAACGCGGCTAGGAGCAGATTTTCGGGCGATTTTTGGGCCGATTTTTCGGCGCCGGTCACGCGATTTGCGCATGCGCATCCGTCATGCGATGCGCAAATCGCGTGAAAAAACGCCCGTGTGACTAAGGCCTAAGGGTGCGTTGAGACGAGCGTGTTTTGGTGCGTGCATACGCACGCACAAAATCACACTTGTATTTACAACACTGCATTCCCTATGGTGTGTGCACATGTCCGTACTTTGCAGGTGCTTGCCTGCAAAGATAGGACATGCGTGCACCATAGGGAATGCACGCATTGTTTTCAATGGAGCCGCAGCTGCTGCCGGCAGCTCCATTGAAAACAATGGCCTGCTGGCTCCCTGCATTCCTTTTCAGGGAAGAACTTTACATATAAGCCCTTCCCTGAAAAAGAAAGATTTTAGTGTAAAAAAGAATAAAAATGCAGGCATTCTCTTCAATGGAGCCGCTGCTGCTGCCGGTGACTCCATTGAAGACAATGGTCTGCTGGCACACCTGAATTCATTTTCAGGGAAGGGCTTTACATATAAGCCGTTCCCTGGAAATGAATTAAAAGTGATTTAAAAAACAAACAAAAAAAAAGATACTCACCTCCCTTCAGCTGCCGGGGCACAGCCGCGTCTTCTCCTGCTGTCCCCTGCACTGTGGTGCTGAACTGCTGATCTATCACCAGCCGGGGATTTTAAATCCCCGCCTGCTGAAAGAGCTGAATGTGATTGGCTGAGGTGCTCTCCGGCTGCTGATAGCTCAGAACTACAGAGCCTGGGACAGCGCTAGAAGTTGCGGCTGAGCCCCGGCAACTGAAGGGAAGTGAGAAATGTTTTTTTGGGGGTTTTTTGCACTAATTTAAATGGCTTTTCAGGGAAGGGCTCATGAAGCCCTTCCCTGAAAAGCCATTGACAGGATGCCGGCAGCAGGATTCTCTACCGCAGCTGTCATGTGTGACAGCTGCGGTTGAGAACTGAAGAATTCCTTTTGCTGCATCTGCCACAGATGTGGCAGATGTAGCAGCAGGGAATTCTTTTAACTAGCGGGGGTGAAGGATACATCTGCCGCATGCGGCAGATGTGTTCTTCATGCCCGCGGGGGTCACAGCAGCGGCGGAGAGGTACGTTTTTTTAATTCTTTTTTTGTTTTGCACTAAAATGTTTCTTTTTCAGGGAAGGGCTTATATGTAAAGCCCTTCCCTGGAAAAGAATGCAGGGGACCGGCAGAACATTGTTTTCAATGGAGCCGCCGGCAGCAGCGGATCCATTGACAACAAGCACGCAGCTGTGTTCACGCGTGTTTTTGCTCGTACCTAGGTGCGGACGTATGTACGCACCTAAGTACGCACCAAAACACGCTCGTCTGAACGAGCCCTAACTCATTAAAAAGCTATTGTTCCCCCATGTTAACTCAACAAAACCCATTGTAAAGTAATTGAAATTATAAACAACATCTTGTTAAATTGGGGACCAGAACTGAGGGGATTGAACCAGAAGCACAGTGAATAAAAATAATGATGGTTATTTTATTTTGTATGCCATTCTCTACCCTGGGGCAAGTAAACCCCTTTAACTGTGCATATTAGAATATTTGAAAATATGTTTTTTAAATGATATAGCATTTTGAAAAGTATATTTGTTTCAAAAATTCTATCCTGCATGTAGCAATTTTTGAGATTGTCCTCAGATATCATGCTTGACTGCATATGATTATTTTACCTGGATTATATTGCTTGAGTCGTAAAAATCTTAAGTAAATTTGGTCCCATCTTTACAACTACACAAGACTACGAAATATAAAAAGCATAAATAAAGCAAAAAGTAAAAATGACGATTCAGTCTAAACCAAATAAAATACAGGTAAATCAATAATATGTTGCTTATTTTCCTCTAATACCAAAATCAACTTCATAGAAGGTCAAAGAAGTTTGCATTAACCTATTAATATGTTTTTGAAGATTGAGAGGCCAACAGAGCATATGGACGAAACCTCATAGAAGCATGGGAACAATATTTAAATGATAAATCATTATAGCAATTGGTAGGGGCCATATTAGTTAGATCTCAACATTTAGAAATTGTGGTGTATCTTGCCAATGAGACACTAGTGATAAGTGAACTTTTAAAAAGTTCAGGTCTGCTAGTACCCCAAACCTTTATAAAAAGTTTGTTTCAGTCCAAATTAGTGATCAGTGAGTGGAACATGTTGCCATGGGGAGGTGGTGAGTTCTCCTTCAATTGAATTCTTCAAACAGAGGCTGAACAGACATCTGTCTAGGGTGATTTAGTGAATCCTCCATTGAGCAGGAGGTTGGACCCTGGGGGCCCCTTCCAACTCTACCATTTTATGATTCTAGTTTGAACCGAACCAAAAGTTTACCAGAAACAAGACGATGGGTGGCAGAATGAGGAGTAAGGATGGCGCCAGGTAATATTACTCCTCCTTCTGGTCCCTGAACAAGACGATGGGTGGCAGAATGAGGAGTAAGGATGGCGCCAGGTAATATTACTCCTCCTTCTGGTCCCTGAACAAATCTTGTCCTCAGAACTGGAGGGCTGCTTTAACTATCTGCTTACAATATACTTAAAGTAGCTAATTAAATGTAAAAGAGTAGCACTGTGGTGCTCAATGGAAGAACTAATCAGCAGGCAGACTATTACTCATAAAGGTTTTCTTAGGACCACAGATGTCACCTCCTGGGTAGCTCTAAGGTCATTTTCATTTCAAATTAGAAATGAAAATAAGTGAAGAGTCTTTAAGGACAGAATATTTTTACACCTAATTATGTTAAGCAAGTTCAAGGACATCATAATTGGATTTCTGTCATTTTTGGTTAATAATTCTCATACAGTACTTTGACTGGAGCAGGTAAGGCCATCTATACTTACACATTACTTTCATGTTAAAAAAAATATTGGCACCCTAGTATCCACAGTTATCCTTCTCTAAACAGGGAGATTCAAGTCCTATTAAAATCAGCACTATGGAAGACCAAAGCCTGAGGTTTTAGATAGATGTAAGTTTCTCAAAATATAATGTAGTTTAGAGATGGTTCTTGACCCCTTATTTGCTATATCCTTCACTAAAAGTCCTTGTACACATTAGACTATAATCGTCTGAACCTGCCGAATTTGACAAGATTGGACGATTCTTACATGTGTATTGCCATCCGATCTTCCTACTACTGGTTATGTTGAGGAAAGAAGAGTCATTGAATTTCAACATCCAATTCTTTTGTCCTTCCTGGAGACCAGCCACCACCAGAATAGTGTTGCTATGACTTTCTTCATGACCATTTGGACAAACCAAGTATTATGTGTATAAGAGAATTGGGTGAAAAATTTGCGGCTGGATATTCGATTAATCAAGGTGTAAGACCTCCCTTACACATTAGTGCTTAGTTGTCCAAGCCCTCCAATAATGGTGTGGTTGGATGACTCTTTAATACATATTGAGGCTGCTCAACATATCCCCAACAGATGATGTCAAGGTCAAGAACCTTGAAGGCCTGATCCTTTTCTTCGCTGTAAGGTAAGCCAGTGTCATGGCTGTCTGGTTCTGGTTTACCTCTCCCAATCCATTTTTTCTTGGATGCTGGGGAAACAGCTGAATGATCATTTGGTCGACAGTTGTTGAAGGTCTATGGGCATCTTTAGGGCTTAGTCAGACGGGCGTTTTTTGCCGCGATTTGCGCATGCGCATGCGTCCGGCGATTTTTTAAAACCATTGCTTCGCAATGGTATCGGACACATGAGCGCTTTTTATGCGCTCGTCCGAAAAATTATAGAACAAAAAATCGCAGATCGCACCTATCTGCGATCTGCGATTCCTGTTCGCTTCTGTATATGCGCTCAATGGGGCCGGCGGCAGCAGCGCCGACCCCATTGAGAACATATAGAAGACAAATCATTCTTCTCTGCCACAGCTGTAACAGCTGTGGCAGAGAAGAACGATGTTTGCCCATTGAATTCAATGGAGCGGCAATACAGCCGCTCCATTGAAAGCAATGGGCTGCCGGCGTGCGCGGGGTTAATTGTCGGGAAGGGGTTAAATATATAAACCCTTCCCTGCAATTCATGCTAAAATGTGTTAAAATAAAAAAAAATTGTATACTCACCTTTCCGCTGCAGCCGGAGTCCAGCCGCGGCCGCTGTCAGTTCTCCTGAACTGCTTCTCGGCACTATTCAGCCGGCGGGGCTTTAAAATCCCCGCCTGCTGAATGATCTGCTCTGATTGGTCACAGCCTGACCAATCAGAGGCCGGTTTCACTCACACACCCATTCATGAATTCATGAATGGGTTAGTGACTGCTGCCTCTCAGCGCTGAGCCAATCAGGGGCAGGTCTGACTCACATCCATTCATGAATTCATGAATGGGTGTGAGTGAGGCATGCCTCTGATTGGCTCAGCGCTGAGCCAATCAGGGGGCAGGTCTGACTCACACCCCCTTCACACCCACTGCAGGACGGCTGCCCGGAGCTGCAGGCAGAAGGTGAGAATGCAATTTTTTTTTATTTTAACACATTTTAGGATGGATTGCAGGTAAGGGCTTATATATTTAAGCCCTTACCGACAATTCATCCCGGGCTCGCCCGCAGCGCATTGCTTTCAATGGAGACGGCTGTATTGCCGTCTCCATTGAATGCAATGCGCTGGACAGCTCCGGCCCGTTTCTAATGAAACGCGGCTAGGAGCAGATTTTCGGGCGATTTGCGGGCGACTTGCGCGCACCGGTCACGCGATTTGCGGATGCGCATCCGTCATGCGATCCGCAAATCGCGGCAAAAAACGCCCGTCTGACTAAGGCCTCATAGATACAACCAAGTATGTAAAATTGAGTGAAGCAAGGAATATTAGACAGTAGGTCCAGGCGTCACATCATTTATCAAATGCTCTTGGAATATTTTTGTTTTATGATTCATTATTGCCACAGTTACAAAAAAGTTTAAAAAAAAAGCAATTGTCTTCGTCGGTCAAACGCAGTAATTGAAAAATATAAATCATTTGCTATGGCAAAATTATGTTTACCACTGTGAACCAAGTATCTTTACATGCTTGATATCCAATATTATCTGATAAATATTATTATAGAAAATAAGTTTCAGAGCATATATCTGTTCGTTAGGCTCGTACTAATAGGGCCTCCAGTAACGTAACTTACTAATTACTCAAAATTACCTATTTAGCACTTTCTACTTATCTCTGCTATAGAGCTCTACATTTTAGTACGTCAGAGGTAAATAACAAAGAACATTTTAAATTAGCTGCTATACTTAAATTGGTATTCCGGGCACAGACTAAGGCCTCGGTCAGATGACCGTTTTTTGCCGCGGTTTGCGGATGCACATGCGATCTGCGCATATATAGAACCATTGCTTCACAATGGGATCGGTCACATGTCCGCTTTTTATGCAGATGTCCGATAAATTATAGGACACAACAAATCGCAGATCGCGCCTATCTGCATTCTGTGATTCCTTGTGTTCTATATATGCGCTCAATGGGGCCGGCGGCAGCAGCGCCGACCCCATTGAGAACATATACTATAAAGATCATTCACCCCTGCCACAGCTGTAACAGCTGTGACAGAGAAGAGCGATGTTCGCCCATTGAATTCAATGGAGCCGGGCTCCATTGAAAGCAATGGGCTACCGGCGAGCGCGGCATAAATTTTCGGGAAGGGCTTAAAAATATAAGCCCTTCCCTGAAAAACATCCAAAAATGTGTCAAAAAAAAAAATATATACTCACCTTGTCCCTGCAGCCGGAGTTCAGCCGCGGCCGGCCGGCAGTTCTCCTGAACGGCTCTGTGTAGTATTCAGCAGGTGGGGATTTAAAATCCCCGCCTGCTGAATGGGCTGCCTCTGATTGGTCACAGCCCTCACCAATCAGAGGCAGCTCTCACTTACCCATTCATGAATTCATGAATGGGTGAGTGAGTGCTGCCTCTGATTGGCTCAGCGCAAGGACCAATCAGGGGCAGCTCTCAGCTATTGAATGGAATCTCCTGAGCTTTATCACGCTTGTTATACAGTAGAAGTACAGATGTAGCAATTGTTTACAGGACAGACACATGATGAGAACCTGATTTTCAGCATTGTAGTACATTGTGGTTAAGTTACAATGATTTATCCTTGGATTTGGCCACAAAATATTGATATAGAACAATGAAATTTCCCAGTTCTTCTACATTGCCCCTTTGGATATCAATTTACTTCTGACTGCAGTTTGCAACGTCTTCAATCAAAGTTACATGTCGAGCTTGCAAGTGATGGATAAAATCCCAAACATTATTGAGTCCATTAAAATAACAGCTCCAGCATATGTGCCGATACCAAATAGCAAATGACACTGACCTTAATCGTAGCTATGATTGACTAAATAATGTTTGAAATTTCATCCATCACTGGCACGCTGGAGATGTAACTATTGGTTGGCTGTACTTATTGTTGTTGTAGCGATGTCCCAGCGGGCTTGTCAAGTAGATGTTTCCTATGCGGTATTGAAGCTGACTTCCTCCTTTTTTTTTGCAACTTTCTCAATTATTCAGATAGAATTCCTTTGGTTATGTGGCAAAGCATAGATCAGCTGCTGAAATTGCATAAGAAAAGGGGGCCGGCGGGGGGCGGCAGGGGAGAGCGGGGAGGAACGGAGGGGAGATCTCTGTCTCCCTCTCTCTCCCCCTCTCCCCCGCAACTCACCTGTCACCCGCGCCGCCCCGAATCTTTAGAAACGAGCAGGGAGATACTCGGCTAAGTCACTACTCGCTCAAGTAATGTGCCTTAGCGAGCATACTCGCTCATATCTAACAGTGACCATTGACTTTAATGGGACTCAGTCTGCAGTACCAACCCAGGCCACTGAACAATATATGGCGCTGTCTACTTCCTGCCCAGAGGAACACTTGAAAGCCGAAAACCCAAGAAGAGAGACTCCTGCTTTTGATGATCTTTCCCGAAGATAGGATATCAATAGCTAGAAATGGGACGACCTCTAACATTTTCTACGGTTGTACTAATATCATGATAACCTGAATGCATGACGCAAGTTTTAATTAAAACATTAGAGTTAAACAAAATAATTAAACAAAAGGGCTCATTCTTTATCCATTATTGTGCATATTACAGTACATTTGGTTATCGCTGCTACAACAGAATCGGTAAATGCTTTTTATTATTCTGCCATGGTGAGATAACATCTAATTTAGACCTCTGAAAACTCTGTTGTGAAGCGGCTAGTAATTTACTGATATGACCATTTAACTCTAACCTAGCTCCATGGTAATGAATATAGATGAGAAGTAGGGAATGTGTGTTGTCTTAATTTAGCACCTGACAACATTTAAATAGCATTTAGGGCATGAATTACATGCAAGGGTTAGTATCACACTGGTGTTAAGGGATCAGCGGGAAAAAGACACGGAGAACTAATATATGCAATATATAATGTGTATCACATGGCTGACTTTTAATATGAAACTTTAATGGGATTTTCTCTTTAGAGAAATTGCTCCTGGATTAGTGTATTCACATTATATGGGGAGGCAGATTTATAGAATATTCAAGACATATATATATTATTTTGGGCGCTGATTGTAAGGAAAGATGTCCATTCGGGGACAGGAATCATGTGTAACAACATTCTCCACTGGAGAGAATATTTACTGTTTGCTTTAGAACAAGTATCTTCGTCCCTCTATGAGTACAGATCTGAAGATGACAATGTAACCAATGTCCCAAGGAATATCCCCCGAAGTATCATTAATAACTAGTAGTAAAACCCGCTGTGCGGAAAGTACAACAGGCTCTAGAGGAATATTTGCAGAAAACCCATAAGAAGTGAGTCATTACCAGTATGCCTTACCTTCTATACATAAGGGTACATTCACCGGGACGATTTTTCCTTTTAATTTTCTAAAATTGACTAAAATCTCACAGAAATAGAACACATTGATTTAAATAGGCATATTCACATATGAGTTTTTTTTTTTTTTTTTATTGAGTCTCAGGCCTTATTCACATGTCTGTATGTACGCAGCCGTTGTAGCTACATCCAAAAATCGTGACCATCTGACGCATTGGATTCCAATGTATTCATTGAAATGAGCGGTTTTTGGGCCCTGAAAAAAATTGCGCCAAGAAAAATAGCACATCGGCGATCAAAAACAGTGACCAATTCTATATGGCGCGTGAAAAAATAGGTCTTGCCCTATCTTTTGCCGAGAGCTACTGGCAGCTCAAATAGACTCCAATGGGAGCTGAAAAAAAGAGGGGGAGGAAGTTTAGCTGCGTTCAACGCCGGGAAAAGTAGACAGCTGCCTATATTTCAGTATCAGATGAACATCAAAATTTGGTGGATTTTGACATAGTTTGCTTTACTTGTTGAACCCAAATATGTTCATCCTTACCAAAAAAAGAATGCATGATCTAAATATGTTTCAAGTGATTAAAACCAGATACCAGCACCTAGGGAGGCTTTACAGCATCCTTATGGCTCATAGACACAATGGACAGGAACTGATAAATCGACTTTTATGAGAGAGGGTTGTGGGCGTGCTCTGTTACCTGTGCAGGGAGGGGGTGGGAGGTAAGCTGAGACATCACCTATTGTGAATGGTGGATCCTATGTTATCCTAATATAGGTATTACCTGTCATTGTAATCCTGCCCTTGCTAATAATGAGATGACAGCTGAAATGTTTTCTTAAAAGAAAAGGAAGTCTGAGACTATTATTAGGATTATGGGATTTTTTAAAATATAGATTGTGATATCAAAAATTGAAAAAAAAAAATCACCAAAAGTTCTTAATAAATATATTTAACATAAAGCAGTGATTTAAGCAAAAAGGTCCTTTTCTGATTACACCTTCCCTTTATGGACTGTAATTTCTCATGAAACCAATTTAATACAAAATCGTGACATTCTTGCAAAACTCTTGACTTGCTATAACTCACAACACAACCACTAGGTGGCCACACAGAAACTCATATAGTATAGACATCCCGTGGCAAAGTATTGGGAAATCACTTTTTTTTTTAAAGCTACTTTTCTCGCACCACAAATGTTGAACCAGAAGGAAGGAAGGATACATTTGTTAGGAGGCATTTAGCATGGTGCGTGATGTACTGTAGGACTGGTCCTTTATACTTCTCAAATTTTGGTGCTAGAAGCGTTAAATTAATAGAAATACAGTATTTTTTCATTAAGTTTCTATATTTTCCTTATTCTTACCGTTTCCAGGAAAGAAACATGATTTGCCAATGAGAAAATATGTCATCAGAATTAGGATTAAATCAACTGAATCATCAGCATCTGTCAATCACTAAATTAGAACTGCCAAAATATTATAAGGGTTTCACCTTGCAATCTGCTGTCTATGCTGATGCTGAAGATGCCACCACAGTGAGCCTGGTGTAGGAAGTGATGTTTATGGGCATTGACAAATTAACATATACATTTACTGTTGAGCCAGAGGATAGGTCATCAGTTATAAAAGCCTGGGTTAACCCTTTAACGCTTTCCAATCCAATTTGTATCCTGGTTTTCCTAGGGAGCTTACTCTTTTTCTGCCATTATACAACGGCGCTATCTGCTGGCTAAACCCAGTACTGCATGAGGTGACACGTTGGATAGGCTCCGACAGCAGAGAGGCTGGCAATATACAGTAAGAGAACCCCGACGGACGTCTTACAACAGGTCAGCAATAGTACGTAGATCATCATTGTTGCACTGTTCAGGACTCAGCTCTTTGCTGGGATGGTGTTCCAATGCATGAAACTGATTTCTGCAACAGACAGCTCCATTCCCATTGCAGTGCCCTAGCTTAGTATCACAGGCAAAGTTTCCATTGAAGTGAATGCGAATTTTACCTGTAATACCAGGCCAGGCCACTGCAGTGGAAACGGAGCTGTCTGCTTCCTATAAAAAGCTCAATACATAAAGCACACCAGTCTAACAAACATCTGATTAGTGGGGGTCTTGGCCAGAGAATCCTCCCACTCAGGCATACTACTCCCAAAGGAAGAATAAAGATGCTGCGCTGGAGTTTTGGAGACTCAAGACAGGTGAGCATATATTTTTATATGTATATAGTACATACATACAGTGTTCAGGCGTTTTGTGAAGTTCCGTATCAAACCCATATGGACTGAACCAAAATTTTTGGCCAAATTTGTAATATATATCTATTTCAGAAACTCCCTTTAAAGGGGTTGTCCCGCGCCGAAACGGGTTTTTTTTTTTTTTTTACCCCCCCCCCCCCCGTTCGGCGCGAGACAACCCCGATGCAGGGGTTAAAAAAACAAACCGGGTAGTACTTACCCGAATCCTGGCGGTCCGGCGTCTTCATACTCACCTGCTGAAGATGGCCGCCGGGATCCTCTCTCTCTGTGGACCGCAGGGCTTCTGTGCGGTCCATTGCCGATTCCAGCCTCCTGATTGGCTGGAATCGGCACGTGACGGGGCGGAGCTACATGGAGTCGGCATTCTGCACGAGCGGCCCCATTGAAGACAGCAGAAGACCCGGACTGCGCAAGCACGGCTAATTTGGCCATTAGAGGCCGAAAATTAGTCGGCACCATGGAGACGAGGACGCCAGCAACGGAGCAGGTAAGTATAAAACTTTTGATAACTTCTGTTTGGCTCATAATTAATGCACAATGTACATTACAAAGTGCATTAATATGGCCATACAGAAGTGTATAGACCCACTTGCTGCCACGGGACAACCCCTTTAATAAAGACCAACAACACTTATGATTAGTTAGTAACATAGTATATTAGGTTGAAAGAAGACTCTGTCTATCTAGTTCGGCCTGTTTCTACCCCCTTGTTGATCCAGAGGAAGGGAAAAAAAATACCCCAATGAGGCAGAAGCCAATTTAGCCCATTCGGGGGAAAACATTCCCTCCCGACCCCATAATGGCAATCAAAATAATCCCTGGTTCAATGTTTTTGAAAGGTTCTACCCTACTCCAAAAGCCGAATCAACAACCTTGCTGGTTATTTAATGTCTATATCCTGTAATGCCATAGCACTCTAAAAAGATATCCAGGCCACTCTTAGACTCCTCTATGATTTTGCCATCACCACGTCCTCAGGCAGAGAGTTCCACAGTCTAACTGCTCTAACAGTAAAGAACCCCCTTCTGTGTTGGTGATGGAACCTTTTTCCTCTAACTGCAGAGGATGCCCTCTTGTTACCTTTGCAGTCCTGGGTATAAACAGATCATGGGAGAGATCCTAGTATTGTCCCCTAATGTATTTATACATACCCTGTTTCCCTGAAAATAAGACATGCCCTGAAAATAAGACATAGCATGATTTTCCAGAATTTTCCAGGATGCAAAATGATTTTTCAGGCTTTTTGAGGATGCTTGAAATATAAGCCCTACTCCAAAATTAAGCCCTGCTAACAGTTAATTTAAAAAAGTCAATTTAAATAGTGTCCAGGCAGCTATACATGTAAAAAAGTTAAACCTTTTTGAACAAAAATTAATATAAGACACTGTCTTATTTTCGGGGGAAACACGGTAGTTATTTGTTCTTTGCTATCCTTATTGTAAAACACACCACTGCATTGTTTTTCTGTAAGTGGCGTTATCGCACTCTTTGCCATTTTCAATTCTTAAAAATAAAGTACTTAAATGTTACTCCGAACAAGAATGGATAAACGGTGAGAGTCCTGCATTAACATGAGCAGTAGGGAACACACAGGCGTCCCCTTTACGATTCCAAATCTTTCCTAGAGGCTCCGATTATTTAGGGTGAGTTTATACAGTTTAGCAGTCGAGACAAAAGATGTTTTTTGGATTAGAGCATTTTTATGGCTGAAAGTAATTGTTGGCTTTCAATAAAACATAAATCTGCTGGCTTTTTATTGAGGTTTGTGGACTCCTTCTGCAAAGTCAATTGTTGCTTTGAGCGCTGTACTGTAAAATATAAAATTGTCTTGCAGTGCTGTTTTTCTACATGGCTTTGCACCTGGCACTGATGTTTCTGGCTCCCTTGCTGCGCTCCACTATACTACCATCCATTCTATCATTTACGTGTCAGTGCTAATTGTTCATTTGAGAAAGCTTTACAAAAATCTAGAACTGCTCACAATATTATATTTAGTATAATGTATTACACAATTTTCTTTGCCTTGAAGAGTCATGTCATTGGACCAGCATAGCTGGCTGCATAGCTTTGTAGCCATGGCCCTGCTGATTGTATCACAGCTTTTCTTTTGTTCCTACTCCCACCCCCACATTCGCCCATTATATTTGGCCCCCCAGTGCTTTGAATCTGTCAAGCAAGAGCCTCCACCACGCACTGACAATCTGTTACGATCGTGTGGGCAACTTAAGCATGGGAGCCCACACGATCGTACCCAAAATAGGGAGAATGGATGGGATGGACGACAGGTCCAAATGGTATTCACACAACTGACCGAGTTCTACACAGAAGGATGGCATGGCCCTACCTAAGCGGGGGATTCCCCCCAATAAAGGGTGGCCCAGCGGTCTTCGGATCTGGGCCCTAGCCGATCCTAGGAGCCACGCAACAGAACAGGATGCATTCACATGCCACATGACAGAGACTGAACAACAGGACACACAGAGCCAGAATACACAGCATGCAGCAGCCAAAATGCAACTTCTAGAAACAGATAAGCTGAATGCAAATACCAGGTATTAGTTGACATTTTGTACAAAACATGGAAGCTAGCAGGCCACTTCACAGCTCCTGGTTATACCGCTAGTCCATACACTAACCAGGGGTCCAGCAGAAGTGGACAGAGTTCACACAGAAAGCTGCAACAGGACACAGATAGCAGGTCACGCAGCAAACTGACACAAAACTGACAGAATTTAAATGTACAAACGGACATGAACCAGCAAGACACAGATCACTCAGCAAAGCTTGCAACAGGACAGAACAGAGCACTGGACACACAGCCAGCTGCAACATATAGAAACCCAGACAGACTCCACCCAGAGCTCACATGCACAGAGATGGAAATCACAGCAAGTCTATGTGTCCTCATACTGGGGGAATAGACAGTCAGCTACACAAGCTGACATAGGGAACCGTGTCAAGTTACACCAACTGACACACAGAGCAGACAGTCAGCTACACAAGCTGACATAGGGAACAGTGTCAAGTTACACCAACTGACACCAAGAATAAGACTTAAGACCTTTGGAGGCTGCACCTGTAAAGGGGGAAGGAAAAGGGGGCTGCATGAGCTGCAGACTAGGACTACAGGTGTCTAAACAATCTTTAGGGAAGCAGAGAGACACAGTCTTACTTGCAAACACAGATCAGAGTGGGAACAAGCTGAACATGACTGATAACCCTGGGGGCCCAGCCAAACTGACCAGGAGCTAGGTTTATATGTGAGCACAGATCCAGGAGATTGGCTAGCAGGAAGTAGCACACCCAGCCAGCTCAATTAACCCTCAACCACCTGTAGCTGTGCTGCTAGGAGTACATAGTACAACAGATCCCAGAAGCACACGCAACACAATCAAATTGGAAATCATCCATTGGCAATGAGTGTGGAGACCACCCACCTGACAGATTCAATGCATAGGAAGTGGAATCTAATGGGGCTCAACATGGGAACTTGGGAAGTAGAGAGAAAAAAAACTGCAATAGAATCAGTGGGCCACATCTGCAAAGCTAACAGCCAGCCTCCTGAGCCAAAGGCATGACAGGTCCTCTATAAATAAGTAGAACCTCCCCCTAGAATTTTCATACTCACCATTTAAATTTTTAATGAATAGTTGCTATTTTGTAAATGTGAGAAAACTAATATTGTTGAAAACCATTATTGCTGTTATTATAGCTCAAAAAATGTGACACCCCACTCTTCTCGAATATTGAATGACAAAACTGCTGCTTAAATGTGTTATCCCACTTCTAGCTGTTTTGCTGCAGGAAGCAAACAGCTCTGTACATTGCACAGTGGCCCAGGCTGGTACTGCAGGCTGAGTCCTATTGAAGTGAATGGGACCCAAACTGCAGTACCAACAAATGCAAAAATAAAGTAGAAACGTAGAGCGCCTTCTAGTGTTAAGTGAACTAAAACTGGCAGAGTTTTGTTTTTATTCCATTTCACTCCACTTTTTAAAAAAAATGTCAGTACATTATATGGTACAAGAAAATAGTAAAATGCACACAAAAATACAGCACACACACATCTATATCAATGGATAAATAAAAGAGTTATGATTTTTTAAAAGTGAGGAGGAAAAACGGAAAATGAATTATAAAAAAGGCAGCATCCTTAGGTCCAATGTCCACGGGCAAAAAAGAATTAGTAGAACCGCGCAGGTCTCCCACACGCGTGATCCATAGGGAATCATTAGACACCCGCAGGTAATTAAATACCTGCGAACCCACAGCTGTTCATTGTGCTGTGCCACGGCAAAGCAGGAGTTTAAAAAAAAAGTGTGCACGACGCATCCACGTGGCACGCTGCCGCTGCGCTGAGCAGAAAAAAAGAAGATCCGTCATGACGGAGGGGAGACCGGCAGCATCCAGACAGTTGAGTATTATCTATTTCTTGGCCTCATGTCTGCAGGCCAGGAGGGACCCGCTGCGGGATTCTGCACAGGGAATCGGTGCGGACCCGAATTTCCCGTGGACATGAGACCATAAAGATAACTCCATAGTTGTTAGATAAAATTCTAGATGACCTAAGAGTGCTGCACAGGGCTTTTACGGCTCTTGAACAGTGTAATACACCAGTTTTAGGGTTTTTTGTGAAGTTCCAGTTCAGTTTTGAACTAATTTGGACCGAACCAAACTTTTTGCCCAAATTTGTAAAATTAACTCCTCAATAATACCGTCCTTCAAGGAAGGCACTGCTACATCTACATTTCATGTCAACGCATTAACAAAAATGAGTATAGTTACCAGCATCCTGAGGTATATACAACGGAGTTTGGAGCTCGTGTTCTGTTTGAAGTAGTGTTGACAAATGTTTGGTATTTTCGAAGCACTTTATAAGCATAAAAGCTATTCCCTGTGTTCTCATCAATTTGAAATTACCATTTTAAGGGTGATTAAATGAGGATTAGTGGTAATGTTCTACTTATTAGGCTGAGTCTCCAAGTGGAACTGATGATATAGTATTTGTCAATAACTAGTTCACAGACCTACATTATATCAAATGAAGCCTATGTAGCACAGAGTATCCGAAGGCTTTGAAGCTAGTTTTCCTATATACAACAGTCACACTTTCTAAAGTGATATAAATTTTAGCATGTGGCATGTAACACAGCTTTTTGATTACTGCTGGGCTAGTGAATCAAATCCTACATAGAACCCTCTATCAGAATCCTGCAGTGAGGGATTGGATTTCCTGTGCCATAGTATGATGATAGATTACCCCAGCAGGAAAAGTAAAATGGAAGAGCTTGGACTGAAATCAATTAACATCACAGTTATGAGACAGAATTGATGTTCACACTGATGTGATGCTTTAAAATATGTCAATAAAATTAGTTTAACTCCCAAAGTAAAAGTGCAGGCGGTTTTAGTGGATGTCGAATATGAAGCATGAAAAGAGAAAACTTGGAGAAGAAAGTCCGAAATGTTGAAATAAAGTTTCAGTTCTCCGCTTTTCTAAACATGATAATAACGGAAGGATGAAAAAGTAATTCTCGAACTGAGTCCTGTCAATCGGCAAAATTTGAGTTTGTCAAAGAGAGTTGCCATGTGGAGACAGTAAAATCTGAACTTGGAAAGTTAGTGGAGAGGAAAATATCCCCTGTCAGTCTATAGGATATAACAAAAGTTAAATGCAACAAAGGAAATATAGATGTGCCCCTCCTTACCTTTCTTCTTGGCTCAACATATTCCAAGATGAGTAGCCTGAAAGCATACTTGAATTTTCAAAAACATTTTCAAAAGCAGCCCTGGACTTTGCTTTGCTGCTGTTTGCACCTAGTTTGAGCTCTAACAACTCAGTTTTCCAGGTAGATATACCTATTTTTCTGTTGCTTTGCTGTTCGTATCCCCTTATAGGTGGAGCATATTCTAAGCAGTCATTTTCCAGAACTGTATTGGCTGGGACTTCTTCTCCCACACTCCCCATGCTGCTTTAACATGAAGACGAGTTGTGATCTTGTTTGGGGGTTCCTCTACCAGGAAAGATCGGGCTAGGCAGAAACTACAATGGGACCAGAGATGTCAATCTCCACTGTGGTAGGTAGGGGTCATGGTAGCTTTTTCAACATATGTTGGGACTAGGGCCATGAGGCCATTGTGTCTCGGATCAGGCAAGGCTAGATCTGACAGTGGTAGATGTTGCTCTGTTTCAAACACAATCCTGAGTTTGTAGACCCAGCAGATACTATGCAGGTAGCTCTGAAAAGACAACGCCTTGCTCATGCTTGCTGATAAACAAAATTTCTTTTAACATAACAGCTTAGGCCTCACTTAAACCTCAGATAACTAGTGCAATATAACAACAATAGGATAATGACAGGGCCTTATTCAGGCCGCAGATATATAACACAATCCAAATGTCTCTAGTCCATGATCGATGTGCGAAAACTCCTGTAGCTCGAGATACAGGTGAGCCACCGCCAAAAGTCCTCTTACCAAACTACGTTTATTTGCTGGATCCTGGGTACCGGGTTTACTCACAAAGGCTGTTCTGTGACTTCCATCTGCCGTTGGCATAATGAATAGTTTGTGGTGGTGCAATAATAAGGGTCAGACAGACTCTTAGAGATAGGCAGAATAAAGGAGTCTTCTCCTGCTTTTCTTAAGCCATCCTATAAAACTTCTACTACATCCATAATGCAGCATACATGCACTACTCTCCGGAAACCAGAACACTATTTAACTGCTCCTTCTTCTCTGCACCTCAAGACTGCCTTAAAGAAAGTGCTCTCTATTAACTATAACCATCAAAGTACTTAAAAAAACAGAAATCTTAACACAAAACCCTTCTCCTTCTACACTGCCTTGCATAACTCTGCTCCAATCTGTCTCAAGGCAGCCTCTGAATTTCTGCCCTTCTGTAGCATGTAGTATCTAGCAGTCTCCTCATTTCTTGGTTACTAGATAAGCCAAATGCCTAACGATAGGCAGTGGATTACAAAGCTGCTGGAAGGGCGACCCCTAGTGACCCCAAGTGGCAGGCGCTTCAAATTTAATTTTCAGTGGTAAAAGAAAAAAAAAAAGAATTTATATATATCACAAGATTGATGAGCCACACAGAGGCTGTTAGATTAGCAGAAGTTGTGTGAAAAGTTAGTGTCTGTTTAAAGAAGGGCACAATTTTTCAATACTGTTCATACTGTAAGTCCATATATATTTCAATGAATTTATGTCTTGAAAGGAATTATGCCTACACTATTTAGTATATTCCCTTCTCTGAGATATCATTGCCCCTTTATTTTTTAGAATGCCTACATGAAAGCATAGAATTAGAAATGAAGGTACATGTCAATAATATATTCTTTTATAGTACATTAATGTTACATTTGTCCTTTTGTACAGCTCAGTTCACATCTGCATCAGGGCTGCACTATTTATTTAGCTAGAAAAAACTGAAACTTAATGGAACAGAAGCAAATGAAAAGCTTTCCTTTTGCTTTCCGTTTTTTAAACACTTCATTGAAATCAATTTTGGGGAAAAACGGACCCATTTATTCTGTTTTAATCCAGTTACTCCATAAATGGAATTATCAGTGAACCTAATGCAGAAGTAAACTAAGATATGAAAGTATTATGACTTTACTTCATTAACATATTTTCCTCAAAGTATTTACTGTAATTACTTGTTTGGAATGGTGGACATATTAGTAATTGCTATTCTGATACTTGTAGCCATTTAGTTGCCACCTGGTATGAACTACCCTCATCATGTTCCTACCAGTAGCCACCATACTGGTCTGTGTAGGTGACAGCTATGAGTTGTGATGCCATTTGATCCTGGTGGCTCATTTAGCTCAGCAGCTGTTGATTAGCAACTTGGCCAGACTATATGACCCAGCTCTCCTACGACTTATGTGCCAGTTATTGACCATTCAGTGTGTTACATTGCTACTATAGGGCATTGCTTTTGTGGACTCTTGAGCTGGCTGCCCCTCTTGACTCTTCTCTAAATTTACTTGGTACCTGAACCAAGACTGCCTTATCTTGCTACTGCCTGCCCCTCAGCTGAATTTAGCTCATCCCTGACATGAATTTTAGTTTTCCGTTTTGGCTGATATGTGTAATTTACTTCCTCTGTATTGACTTTCCATGGTTTACACTTTTCTCATCTCCCCAGTCAGTCAGTGATTGCACTATGGACATGACTATGGAAAGTCAAAGGAGTTCTCAAAGACCCTACAAAGTAGAGTGACGAGCACCAAGTTAGACCATCGAGACCTGTTTGGATGGAGTAGTTAGAATACCCCATGATGCCATCAGTGTGACTTATTTAAATGATGACTTCAAAGAGTAGAGATATTAATGATCTAGGTCATCTTAAATAGGCTATCAAACCTTTTACTGCTTAGGGCCATGAGTTGATTGTCACAATTATCTTTTGTCATTTCATTTCAATGAATGGGCGAGCACTGCCTGTGATTGGCTGAGCGCTGTGCCCAATCACAGGCAGCGCTAAGCTGTCATTGAATGAATGGCTGAGCGCTGCCTGTGATTGGTTGAGCACTCAGCCAATCAGATACAGCCCTTTCAGCAGGCGAGATTTTAACTCCCTTCCTGCTAAAAGAACTTCACTACAGTGTCGGGGACCCCCGACAGCAGCGGAGAGGTGAGTATATATTTTATTTTACACAAGCCAGGGATGATTTTCAGGGAAGGGCTTATACTTAAAGCCCTTCTCTGAAAATCATAGCAGTGGTTGCCTGCATCCCATTGAAAGCAATGGGAAAACATCATGATCCCCTGCAACAGGTGTCACAGCTGTGGCAGGAGATTCTTTATTCCCTACATGGAGTCTCCTTGTCACTGAACACTGTGACAGTGCTGTCACAGTGTTCAGTGACAAGGGGACTCCCCGCGGGGAAGGTTGACGCGCAGCATGGACCAATGCGTGCACGCATGTCCTATGTTTTCCAGGTGCGCGCGTTTGCATGCCTGTAAAACACAGACATATAAACACAGCATAGGGAACCAATGGTTCTAATAGATGCGTGGTTATGTGCGCTTGTCTGAATGAGCCCTCAGGTCTCTCCTCTGATGTAAGGTTTACAGGCTGCAGCAGCCTTTGTACAAGATCACACATGCTGCTGCAGCCAAAGTCAGAGCTTAGCAATTAATCACTCAGTTGTCTTATTGGCTACAGCAACCTGTGAAGTCCCATACACAGGCTACTGCAGCCTGCAAACACTACGTCAGAGAGAAAACATAAAGCTGCCAATAGGGGACTTGTGTAAAGTGAGTATTACCTGGTTTGTTTTTTTCACCATGAGGGACCTGTTTTGCTACAATTTTAATAACTTGTAGAACTCCTTTAATTAAAAAAAATAAATATAAAATTTCACATCTATTAATAAATAAATTGTGGTTTACCGTGGAATCATTCTTTTCTTTACTGTAATACAATTTTTAATTTACTGTTTACTTTTTGAGCATTTCCTGTACATCTGAAATAATTTAGTGTAAGTGGGTCATATAGAGAAAATCTTTGAAAAGGAAAGAATTTTGAAGGTAAGATTATCATGGGATATAAGACACCTCAAAGATGGATTACTCACCAATTCCCTAAATAGGAAGATATTTGCCTACTTTCTCATTGGGAAATATAATAATCTAATTTAACCCCTAACACTAAGAACAGCAATTGAATTGTTTCATTCTTTTGTGGTGATGAAACAGGAAAATGCAAAGTTTCAGTGTTATTATAAAAATTAAACCTATGTAATTTCAGTATGAAAAATTTGCATCACACTCGTATGTAAATGCAAGCTTCTTGCAAGTATAATGTTGTATCTCTATTTTTACTATTGAAATAACACGTGATTTCACACATGGGAAAAATTTGCTTGAACATTAATAAATGCGCAGTGACGTGATGCGTTTCTTTCACAAAACGCATTGCAAAAAAATTGCCGGTTTACGAGTGCGATATTGGTTCGGATTTCTCAGACCAATATCCTACTCGCTCCTATGAAAACATCCTTAGGCCTTAGTCACACGGGCGTTTTTTCCCGCGATTTGCGCATGCGTCCGGCAATTTTATAAAACCATTGCTTTGCAATGGTATCGGACACATGAGCGTTTTTTATGCGCTCGTCTGATAAATTATAGAAAAAAAATCGCAGATCGCACCTATCTGCGATTCCTGTTCTCTTCTCTATATGCGCTCAATGGGGCCGGCGGCAGCAGCGCCGACCCCATTGAGAACATATAGAAGACAAATCATTCTTCTCTGCCGCAGCTGTAACAGCTGTGGCAGAGAAGAACGATGTTTGCCCATTGAATTCAATGGAGCCGGCAATACAGCCGACTCCATTGAAAGCAATGGGCTGCCGGCAAGCGCGGGACGAATTTTCGGGAAGGGCTTAAATATATAAGCCCTTCCCGGCAATTCATCCAGAAATGTGTAAAAATATAAAAATAAAAATATACTCACCTTGTCCCGGCAGACGGAGTTCAGCCGCGGCGGCGGCAGTTCTCCTGAACTGCTCTCTGTAGTATTCAACAACTGGGGATTTAAAATCCCCGCCTGCTGAATGAGCTGCCTCTGATTGGTCACAGCCTGGCCAATCAGAGGCAGCTCTCACTCACACCCATTCATGAATGGGTAAGTGAGTGCTGCTTCTGATTTGCTCAGCGCAGGGCCAATCAGAGGCAGCACTCACTCACCCATTCATGAATTCATGAATGGGTGTGAGTGAGAGCTGCCTCTGATTGGTCAGGCTGTGACCAATCAGAGGCAGCTCATTCAGCAGGCAGGGATTTTAAATCCCCGGCTGCTGAATACTACAGAGAGCAGTTCAGGAGAACTACCGCCGGCCGTGGCTGAACTCCGTCTGCCGGGACAAGGTGAGTATATATATATTTTTTATTTTTACACATTTCTGGATGAATTGCAGGGAAGGGCTTATATATTTAAGCCCTTCCCGAAAATTCATTCGGCGATCGCCCGCAGCACATTGCTTTCAATGGAGCCGGCTGTATTGCTGGCTCCATTGAATTCAATGCGCTGGACAGCTCCGGCCCGTTTCTATTGAAACGCGGCTAGGAGCAGTTTTTTCGGGCGATTTTTCGGCCCCAGTCACGCGATTTGCGGATGCGCATCCCTCATGCGATCCGCAAATCGCGGGAAAAAAATGCCCGTCTGACTAAGGCCTTAGGCCGCAGTCAGACGAGCAATTTTTTTGTGCGTACCTACTAGAACCACATGTACCTTTTTTACAGGCGCAAAATACTTGCACCTGCAAAAGATAGAACATGCATGCCTTGCTAAGGTCCATGCTGCATGTAAAAGACAGAGGTGACAGGGGATAAGAGCACTCCCGGAGGGTTCCGTTAATCCACTTGGGGAGTCCCGTCATCACTGAACACCGTGAAAGCACTGTCACAGTGTTCAGTGATGAGGGGTCTGCAGGGGGACTAAAAAGAATCCCCTGTCACAACTGTCATCCCATTGCTTTCAATAAGGCCGGCGCTGCTTGAAATTTAAGCCCTACCCTGAAAATCATCCCTAGCTGTTAAAAAAATTAATAAATTTTACTCACCTAGAAGCGCTGTGCGGCTCTTCTCCCTGTCAGTCTTCATCTGTATTCTGGTGGCTGGGGATTGATTGGTCACAGAGCTCAGCTATTCATTGAATGACAGCTGAGTGCTGCATTTGGTTAGTCGCAGCGCTCAGCCAATCAGAGGCTGAGCGCTGCCTCTAATTGGCTGAGCGCTGTGACCAATTACAGGCAGCGCTTAGCTGTTATTCAATGGCTGAGTGCTGTCTCTGATTGGTTACAGTGCTCAGCCAATCAGAAGCATCACTTTCATGGAGGCTCGGATTTTTCAATCTCCAGCCACCAGAATACAGATGAAGACTGCCGGGGACGGGGAGAAGAGCCAGACAGCGCTTCTACGTGAGTTTTTTTTTTTAACAGCTAGGAATGATATTCAGGGAAGGGCTTATATTTCAAGCCCCCCTGAAAATCATCGTGGCAGGGGTTACCTTCATCCCATTGCTTTCAATGGGGCAGCAGTAGCATCGACCCCATTGAAAGCAATGGGATAGCATTGCGGTCCTCTGCCTCAGCTGTGACAGCTGTGGCAGGGGATTCTTTCATCCCCGCTGCAGTCCCCTCATCACTGAACACTGTGCCAGTTCTGTCACAGTGTTCAGTAATGAGTGGAACTTTGTGGAGCAGTTGAGCTTCAACAAGCACAGCGCCTCCACAAACATGTAAAAAAACAGCATGGAGCTTCGGTTACGTGCATTTTGCACATCCGTGGAGCACATTCTTTTTTGCGCACATAGGTGCGCCAAAAAAAATTGCTTGTCTGACCAAGCAATTAGTCATCATTAATCAGAGGTAACTACCAGCAGCCAGAATACCATCTTTTTAAAGGTTGGTAACAGAAAATTCTATTCTTGATAAAGATATATTATGAAATCAATCAGCAGAGAACCTAGGTCCTATTTAGTCCTCGGTCAGACGAACGGTTTTTCAGCGCATGAATAGGCGTGCTAAAAAAAATCGCCGACGCATGTGTAAAAAAAATGTGACCGAAGCTAAAAATCTCATATCTATAGTGCGGCCCCATTGAAAGCAATGGAGGAGGATTGCTATCCCCTGCTGCGGCTGTGACAGCTGCAGGAGGGGATTCTGTGGATGTGAAACCCCTGGATGCTGTCACATCCAGGTGTTTCACCTTGTTGCCAATGGGGCTGGCGGCAGCAGTGCCAGCCCCATTGAAAAACATAGGGAGAAGATCGCGCTCTTCTGCCAATGAATGGCTGTGATTGGTCACAGCGCTCAGCCAATCAGAGACAGTGCTTCCTGGAGGCTGGGATTCTTTATTTCCGGTCAGAAGAAATGAAAAAGAACAGTGTCGGGGACCTGGGAAGAAGACACGACGGAGCTGTCCAGCACTTCTAAGTGCTGTATTTTTTCCCCCTACTACTAGGGCTTATTTAAGGACTTTTACAGTAGGATTGGGGGGCTCAAGGACCCACTGGGGTTAAATTGTAACCAATCCCAGCCATAAGCTGAAACCCCCAGTTGAGTCCCCTTAAAAGTCACCTTTATTGATATGTAGTAAAATATATTGTGGTAACAATGCATTAAAAAGATCAGAGTCTTAATGTAGTGTGAATAATTGTAATATATTAGACAAAACCTGTCTAAGTGAAACAATATCCTGTCTTGCTAATTATGCACAAATAACAGTGTCATGACTGTAACACTTGCTGCAAATGGTGCGCACTACCATGCAGCAGCACACTGCTATATACTGAAGATTTAGCAAGTGATTAGATCCCTGCATAAACTGCCAGCAAGTGTGATAAATGCTGCCAGATAAACTGACAGTCTGACAAAAGCATAGCAGGATAGACTACATGAGGCTCTGCGCTGGAAGACCAGCTCCCCCAACATGTTTCACCAGAACTCTGGCGTCATCAGGGGTATGGGAGTTATAGTTGAAGCCCGGCTTCTGGCACGAAATAATAAAGGTGGAGCGTGGCTTCAATAGAGGTGAAGGGCACATGGTGGCTGTGGTGGGATTGGTCGCATGGAAAGAATGACTTGCAGGACTGCAGGACCTGGAGCACTGGATCCCCAGGGAGGAGAGCAGGTGAGAACTTTTTAAAATTTTTATTTCATTTGTAGCCCTTCTTTATTTTTTCTTAAACCAGATAACCCCTTAAAGACTACTGTATTCCATGGGGAAAAGATGAGTATCATGGGTGCATCTTCATGCCGTGCTCAGGGGAGGGTTAATTTATATTGGAGAGAACATTTTATGATGAATTTCAAATTTGCTTTTCTTGAAGGTAGATTTTAGATTGTAGCAGAAAGATTTTTCTCGTTGTAACAGCTGGGCAGAGAAGGAATGCACAAGAAAACAAACATTAATATAGAATTTGGAAAAGGTCATGATTAAGGTGGAATTTCTTGAGTATAAACTAATTACTGAAGGGTTTGCACAAAGAATTACTGCTCAAAACATAGACAATGAAAATGCCACCAAGGATACTTCAGCTTTACCTTTGTTGGAAAAATGTAATCTTTGGGAGCGATTGTTTTTTTAACAGAAAGGTGCAACTTTGCTATAGTGTTTGTTATTTTCTTTACTAGATCCAAACAAAGCAATTTGCAAGTAATTTTGATTAAAGGGGCATTCTTGGCATTGAACCAATTTTAGTACCGATTACCGTCTCTCTCCCGCAGTGGGTCGGATGTTGACAGCCCTGAGGTTGGAGCCAGAAGTGTAATGGCAGTTGGAGCTAAACTTTCTATAGCACTACCAGCTCCGACCCCAATATGAATGTATGGCACCACTACAGTGATTGCAAAGTCTTAGCTCAGATGATTGCTGGATGTCCTGAGCAATAAGCTACTAACGACCTATCCTGAGTCTATGCCATCTGTACTAAAAGGGGTTAAATACCTGGAATAACCCTTTAGATTAAAGATTGTCTTCACAATTTCTAGGCTAAGACATGCATCTCCATAGTTACAAACAAAGGTTTAATCTACCCAACAATTGAGGACAAGCTCAGTTTGCTCTGCAAGAAAAGAATATTATAATTTTTAGAGAACCTTAGCTCATTCTACTTCAAATGGCTATAGCTCCAGTTCTATTAGTGCGACTTGGTGTCAGGTTAAAGACAATATACGTGGCTTTAAATGACATTAAATGCATGTTGTTACCACTTAGAGAACTGGAGCTACAGTCATTTAAAGTGGAGTCAGGAATACTGCATTTACAGCTGTCACCTTCAGTGGGTGTGCAAAGCAGAGAGGAAAGGGGAGGGAACACAAGCGACAGAGAAGCTCTATGATTTCCTGTATATCTCCCTGACCCATATTTGCTCTCTGATTGTCACAGATGGGTGTTTTCTCATAGAAAAGGAGTAAAAAATGAGAACTTGCTCATCCAATCACTCCTCTACACGTTTTCTTCCACATATTTTTACAGAAAAAGAAAAATTAAAGTTTTTTTCTTCTTACACGAGGTTTTAAATATTGAAAAAATAAAAGCAACAAAAAAACCTACACATAATTGGTATCACCCCGTCCATAACAACCCATACTATAAAATGACATAATATTTATATCACACTGAATGCTGTAAATATAAATCCCAAAAAGCAATCGTGAAATGACTTTTTTTACATTGCCCTGAAACTAAAATTAAAGAAAAAAATATTCAATACATCATGTGTACCCACAGTTAGTTCCTATGAAACTAGAGCTCGTCTTGCAAAATACAAGGTCTCATACACCTACACTAATCAAAAGATAAAAGTTATGAACACAAAAGGGATCTTAATGCTAAAATGAGTAATGTTATTAAAGGAGTTGTCCGGCCACACAGGGTGAAAATTTTTATAATGCTGCTGCTTCCCTTTCAGTAAGGATAGTAACAGACAGCATACAGGGGCTCAAACCGGCCAGCAGATCAGCTGCAATGTCAGTTTATTACCTTAGACTGATCTTCTCTGCAGTTTTCAAAGATGGCGCCTCTGTGCTGCCTTCTCACATGCCCTGCGCCCCCCCCCTCTTCTGTGTGCGCGCTCCCGATGGTAGTAAGACATGAAAAGGCAGGATTTCCCTCAGCTCACGTCCTAGCCCCGCCCACGACACGCCCCCCTCTATTGAACTGCTCTACAGTCTCTCCCCGCCCAGGCCCCGCCCCCTGCTAAAGTAAAGTAAAACATTTCCCCACACACACATGCCCTCATAGTGCCCCTCTCACAATGACCCCCCCCCACACTTCTGTCACCCTGGTCAATGCATATACACATCACCTGACCCCCCCCCCCTTCCCCTGCACACATGCATCCATCCATCCATCGATCTTTCCCACTCCACACCCCCCCCTTCCCCCGGGACTTCTGTCAGCCGGTCCGTGCACATACACACACATCACTGCACCCCCCCCCCCCTCCCCTGCACACATCCATCCATCCATCGATCTTTCCCACTCCACACACCCCCCCTTCCCCCGGGACTTCTGACAGCCGGTCCGTGCACACCACACACACATCACTGCACCCCCCCCCCCCCGTGCACACATCCATCCATCCATCTCTCCAACATTTCTCCCCTTCTCCCCTACTCCCCTTCTCCCCTTTCACATACTTTTAAAGTCCCGACGGTGTCTTCTTGGCTCTTGTCCAAGCAGCAGCGGCAGGCAGTCACTCACTCCGCTCTGGTATATGAAACCAGGAAGTGAGTGTACTGCGCATGCGCCGACCAGCGGCGCGCGTCCCCTGCGATGATGAGGTAAAGAGCGCGGTCCCGGCAGAAGAAAGAAGGACTGCGCATGCGCGGAAGGGAAGAGGAGCGTTCCAGCGCCGACGAGAGCTGCTGCCGGCCCGACAAGAAATGCAGAAGATTTCTTGTCGTAACCTGGGACGACCGAGGGTCAACACAGGGGGGGGGCACCCCTAAAGGTAAGTCCAAAACTTCTGTTTGCTTCATTTTCCATGCACAATGTATATTACAAAGTGCATGGAAATGGGCAAACAGAAGTAATGAGATATGATGTTTCTGGCCGGACAACCCCTTTAAGGGGTTAAAAATGCACTTAAAACAACTAAGTTCTATCTCAAACATATTTACATGGGACATAAATTCAAAATCTGCAATAAAAAAAGCAACATTTCTGAGAGATTTTTTAAATTTAATTCTTGGCGCAACGCACATCCGACAGCACATGGACAACCCATCCATATGTTGAAAGACTGCGAGACAGTGGACATTTCATGTTTTACTTTGTCCATGATATGGACCATCTTGTCTCATTGGAAGTTATGAGTAGATTTGGTCAGAACTTTTGGAAAACATTCGGCTCGGTCCAAATTGTTTCAAACTGAAACGGAAGTTCACCAAAACCCTAAAAGCCATGGAAGCCAAATAACACTCTTACGGCTCTGAGAGCTCTGGCACACTAGTGTCACACGGACAGCATATGGCCCCTTATTATTCTATGGTGGAACACACACTAGCAAGCTTTCTCACACAGACACGGACTTGTGAAAAAATTAGTCATATGCGCTATAGTAATCCGTTTCATGGATAACACTTGCCCATTTAAGTCAATGGGGAGAGCAAAAAAATACAGAAAGTCTATGTATACGCACATACTGTGTGCTGTCCGTGCTATTCTTGTTTTTTTTTTTTAAGATGCAGAAAAAATAAATTTTTTTTGGACATGACAAATGCACTAGTTCAGGACTGGTGTTGAGGGAACTAAACCAGTAGAACCCTGTTTCAGGTCGAAATTCGCTCAAAGTTTGGTTTGGCATGAATGCAAAATTCAACCTGAAACAGGGTTCTACTGGTTTGGATCACTCAGCACTACTCATAGGCTATAATGTGTCTTTGTGCTGTCTGTGAAATACATGGAATATACACCCATGTGAGGGCTAAAACAGATGGCCGTGTTTTAGTCCCGTTATGCGGCCCTGAAAGTCATGTCCGCATAACAGGATGAAACAAAACCATTGATTTCCATGATTTGTTTCCACTATCGGGATTCTTGTGCATTAAATCTACGTTTGAGAAAGATAGGACAGGAACTATCTTCCCGCTTTTAGCGCATGCGCATGTGTTTTTGTACTGAAAGTGTCATTACCAAGGGTCTACCTCCTTTTATGCTAATAAGGCAAAAATAAAAGAGTTTTCAAGCTGAGACAATCCTATTAACTAAGGGATTTTACAGGAGTCCTGGAACCCCTCAACTAATTGTAGTGGTCCAATACCCCCTTCATTGCTTGCTACGCATAATGCTATTTTGTTATGGCTAAGTCTGTTACTGCAGCCCTCTGCAGCTAGTTCCCATTCAAGTGAAATGCACTGTACTGCAATACCAGACACGGCTGCTACAAAATGATGTGCCTGGTAAACTGTGAAGCGGCAGTGCACATTGGAGCATTGTGACACCTTCAGTAACCTGACTGGTAGGAGCATAACTCCTGGAACTCCAAATAATAAGCCGTCAATGTCAAAGCCCTATATAAAGGCAACCTGTCACCACCAAGCAGCACCATAAACTAAGTTATGGTGCTTTTCAGTGAGCTCATGGGAAGATGGGGGATGTATTTTTTATACTCAACCGCCCCTAAGTTCCCGCAATGTCTGCTGGTGAAGTCCACGCACATTCCAAAAATCGGACTCGTTTCAGACCGCTATGTACCCACTTTCCTCTTAAATGTATGGGAGCGCACATACACAGCAGTTTGAAAAGAGTTAATTTTTCAGGCTGTGCTTGGACTTCACCAGCGGACACTGCAGGAAACCAGTGAGTATAAAAAATACATCCCCCAACTCCCTGCCACATCACCGAGGTGAAGAAGAACCCTAAGTAGGTTTGAAAGCTCGCTAAACTTCATGTATTTTTGTTAGCCATTAAAAGCTATCATATCTACAAGGTTACTTGGTTCTCTTGCTGGGAACAATCACACTTTGCTCTACTGGCTAACATGGTACCAAACTTTTTTCTTCTTACCTTATCGAGAAGCCCCATAATTTAGTTTATGTTGCTATTTGGTGGACTGGTCACGGGTTCCCTTTAAATGCAACATTTCAATTGCTAAGACTCACTGCTGCAGAATATATTCCTACATTTATGGGGTTACAACATTTGGAATGATGGACTTAGTGATATGAAACATTATAAAATTAAACTGCTTTTATTGGAGTGACAGGAATAAATGCAGAAGCTGCAATCCAGTAAATCGTCTACCATAGGATGATGAGCAGAAAGAGAAGACTGCGGGGGCCAAAGGGTGCCCAGGGTTATTATTTATTGCAGAGATGATGTCTCAGTGAATGAGCAAGGTGAAAGTCTGACTGGAGGGGTCTTCGGTATTACTGGAATATAAACATTATAGGTAATAAAGGTCTGAAGCTGCTTGATTGAGCAATTATGGTACAGAGAGAGATTCCTTTCCTAACTGTATGCCGCGCCGGCATCACAAAGTGTCACCTGATATTTCTTCACTTCCAAAGCAAACAAAGCTGAAACCTTCAGGTCGTTCTGCATTACATATCAGAAATCCGTGACAGACCTCTGACAAGATCAGACAAAATGTACTCTTCATCTCTCTCTAAAGCCTAGCCGTTTTTACTTTTTATTCTACAAAAGGGCCCATCTCGGCTGGATCAAAATTAGATTTAAGGGAGAAACACTGGGTCTGACGGGAGGGGGGGGGGGGTATAGTTCTCCTTGTAGAGAGCATCACAGGAAAGAGTAACACTACTGGCCATGCAATGCTCCCTGTGGGAAAAGAATATGCAAATGAGTAATAGAATAATTCATCACAGCACCACCTACTGGAAGGAGCAGATAGAGCACTTTTGAAATTAACCCTTTCCAATCCACTGCACTGTCTGACATCCTCCAACATTATGCTTGCAGCCTGTACAGCTCCGATGTAGGAAGATGTCCGGCAGTGTATTCTTACTGTATATTACTGGCTGCTCTGTTGTCAGAGGCCTCTCCGACATGTCACATACTGCAGTACTGGCTCAAGCCCCCTAGGAAACCCTGAATCCAAAATTGGATTGCAAAGGGTTACACTTTGTAGTGTGCTACGTTGTTAATGTGGTGCACCTTCACTATTTTGAACAATCATTATCTGTTAAGGGCTACACAAATGATTAAATGTATTAAATAATAGTTTAGCACTATAGATGAGTGAGCATACTCGCTAAGTACAATTACTCGATCGAGCATTGTCCTTAGCGAGTATCTCCCCGGTCGGAAGAAAAGGTTCGGCTGCCAGCGTGGGTGAGAGGTGAGTTGCGGGAGTAAGCAGGGGTGAGCGGGGGGAGAGAGAGATCTCCCCTCTGTTCCTCCCCGTTCTCCCCCGCAGCTCCCCACCCGCTGCCAGCAGCCGAATCTTTTCTTCCGAGCGGGCAGGTACTCGCTAGGGGGAATGCTTGATCGAGTAATTGCCCTTAGCGAGTATGCTCCCTCATCTCTATTTAGAACATTAAATCTAGATCTAGAGCATTAAGGGTGCATTCACACGAGCGTGTGCAGTACATAGGTGGGCACACAAAACCGTGCCCTCACGTACGTGCACAAACACGCGTGAATGCAGGTCGGTGCCCATTGCCTTTAACCCCTTGAGTGGCGGGTTTCCTACCACCCTGTCAGACCCACCAGGGCAGGTTTTTTAAAATGGTCTAATCATTGAATTTCAACTAATTTTACAGTTGCGTCTCAAGAGCCATAACTTTTTCATTTTTCCATTGACATGGCCATATAAGGGCTTGCTTTTTGCGGGACAAGTTGTGATTTTTTAAGCAGGGGGGAGAAAAAAAAAAGAAATGGGGAAAAAAGAAAAAAAAGGGGCCATGTCATTAAGGGGTTAAATAATGTATTAACTTCCTTCTCTGGGTCATTACGACGCACATGGATACCACATGTGTGATTGTATTTTTGATTTTTTACCAAGTAAAGGGAGAAAAGTGTTTTTATTATTTTTTTAAATAATTTTTTAACTTTTTTTTTTTTTGTCCCTTTAGGGCAGGGGTCCCCAACCACCGGGCCGCGGACCGGGGCCGGGCCGTTAGGTGGTTAGCGCCGGTCCGCGGCACCGCCGGAACCTAACACAAGGCCCGCGTGCCAAATTCGGCCCGCTGCCTTGTGTTATGTGGCCCGCGGCGTGCCAACGCCGCTCACCACTGAAGCAATTACCAGGGGGGGCGTCGCAGCTCCCCACTGGTAATCGCGCTGATCCCGGCGAACACTGTGCAGCCAGGATTCTCCTCCCCGATTCCCCTGCTCATTAGTTCCGCAGGAGAGGACTCAGGGAGGAAGCGTGCCGGGCTGCACACTGACGTCAGGGCAAGCAGAGAGGGAGCGACGCTGACAGCAGGGAGGAGGTAAGTATATGGGTTGGGGGGGCTGCTTATTTCTGGGGAGGGGGTTGCTTACTAGTGGGGGGAGCTGCTAATTACTGGGGAGGCTGGTTATTACTGGGGGGCTTGTTATTACTGGGGGGGGCTGGTTATTACTGGGGGGCTGGTTATTACTGAGGGGGGGCTGGTTATTACTGAGGGGTGGGGGCTGCTTACAACTGGGGGGGCCGCTTACTACTGGGGGGCTGCTTACTACTGGGGGAGGCTGCTTACTACTGGGGGGGGCTGCTTACTGCTGGGGGGCTGCCCGTTACTGGGGGGGGATGCCTGTTACTGGGGGGTGGGGCTGCCTGTTACTGGGGGGGGGGCTGCTTCTAACTGGGGGGGCTGCTTACTACTGGGGGGCTGCTTACTACTAGGGGGGGCTGCTTACTACTGGGGGGATTGCCTATTACTGAGGGTGGGGGCTGCCTATTACTGGGGGGGGGCTGCTTATTACTGGTGGGGGATGTCTTACTGATGGGGGGCCTGCTTATTACTGGGGGGGGGTGCCTATTACTGGGGGGAGCTGCTTATTACTGGGGGAGATGTCTATTACTGGTGGGGGGCCTGCTTATTACTGGGGGGGGCTGCTTTTTACTGGGGGGGCTGCTTATTACTGGGGGTGGGGGCTACTTATTACAGGGGGAGGGGCTTCTAATTACTGGGGGGGCTGCTAATTACTGGGGGGCTGTCTATTACTGGGGGGGAGATAAATTATATGCTGCCTTGTGTGTGCTGGGGGGGGGAATAATTGAATAAGTATGCACTAAACTCCAACCCCTTTCATAACCCCGCCCCATATAACCAAAGCCCCGCCCATGTCCCGCTCAACCCTGCCGGGCCTTGTAAAAATGTTCTTTCTTGAAGCCAGTCCCTGGTGCCAAAAAGGTTGGGGACCACTGCTTTAGGGGACTTCCACAGGGACCCATCAGGACCCCCTGATCACATTCCGGGAGTCCGATGGTGACAGCCCTTTACATGCTGCAGTGACAGCCCTTTACATGCTGCAGTCACATAGACTGCAGCATGTAAAGGGTTAAGACAACAGAGATCGGAGGTTTTCTCTGATCTCTGCTGTAAGAGCTAGTACCTAGCTGTCCTCTGAAAGCCAAGCACTAGCTCTCCCTGCCACAGAGACCATCAGCTTGCTTCTGACAAGCCGATGGTCTCTATGGCAACCTATAAACAAAGCAGGAGACTTAGAAGCAGGAGATTGCCGGCAGATCGGCAATATCTTCTGCTGGTTTTTCAAAGCTCTTGCTTTGTTCTCTGTGGGACTGTGCAGGCAGAGCACAATGCCACAGCTTGTGGCATTGTGCTCTGCAGCTCCCATAGGGATGTATAGCCCGGAAATCTTCCGGGCTATATCGCTATGGGCAGTGGAGCTCGTCCCGGAAAATTTCCGGGTGTGCCACTCAAGGGGTTAATGGGGCCGCGACTGCTGCTGGTGGCCCCATTGAAAACAATGGGCTGCCGGCAACCCCTGCAGTGATTTTGGGGGAAGGGATTTAAATATAAGCCCTTCCATGAAAATTATCCATTTTTGTGTAAAAAAATAATATTTATATACACTACCGTTCAAAAGTTTGGGGTCACCCAAACAATTTTGTGTTTTCCATGAAAAGTCACACTTATTCACCACCATGCGTTGTGAAATGAATAGAAAATAGAGTCAAGACAATGACAAGGTTAGAAATAATGATTTGTATTTGAAATAACATTGTTTTTACATCAAACTTTGCTTTCGTCAAAGAATCCTCCTTTTGCAGCAATTACAGCATTGCACACCTTTGACATTCTAGCTGTTAATTTGTTGATGTAAGCTTGTGAAATTGCACCCCACGCTTCTAGAAGCATCTCCCACAAGTTGGATTGGTTGGATAGGCACTTCTGGCGTACCATACGGTCAAGCTGCTCCCACAACAGCTCAATGGGGTTCAGATCTGGTGACTGCGCTGGCCACTCCATTACCGATAGAATACCAGCTGCCTGCTTCTGCTGTAAATAGTTCTTGCACAATTTGGAGGTGTGTTTAGGGTCATTGTCCTGTTGTAGGATGAAATTGGTTCCAATCAAGCGCTGTCCACTGGGTATGGCATGGCGTTGCAAAATGGAGTGATAGCCTTCCTTATTCAGAATCCCTTTTACCCTGTACAAATCTC